>NC_141764.1:28119759-28420812 GCF_982258835.1 Parasteatoda tepidariorum | reverse complement strand
ACAGTAGATCGTGGCATAAAAACCATTCATTTAGACAAATTAAGTTTTCTATTTAGCATGTTTACTAAATGAGTGGTAAAATTTTTAAGCCCACAATATTCAGTATTTTATTATTCTTCAAATATTGGGCAGTTTTTGATAACATTTGACAATTTTGAGTCAAAATCAAATGTTATCAGCAGTGTTAATTTCGCCGAGTAGTGATAATCAGCGAAAAAAAAAATCTTTTTTTTTAATATCATTCCCAGTATTATAGGAAAATAAAGACAGAACTTATTTAAAAAATAAAACTCTTAAATGAAAGTTTTTAAATAATCTTTCTAGGGTAAATTGATTTTTCAATATGCTGCACTTTTAACTTTTAAAAATGCATGATATTTTTCTTAGACCTACCAGATGCTCCTCAAAATTTAGAAGTTCATGATGTTTCTAGTCGAAGCATCCGATTGACCTGGGACCGTCCATTTGATGGGAATTCTCCAATTACGGAATACACTATAATGTGGAGATATGCAGATGGTAAGTTTCTAATTTGAATTAGTCGCCGCATCCACCCCCAATAAATCAAAATTATAAACTTCAAAAAAAGGGAAATAAAACAATTAAATAACTATATCAGATTTTTATGTATGAAAATGCGATCTTAATGTGTTCAATTAGCAGTTCTTAAACATCCAAATTTATTAATTTATTTCATACTGTTTGTAAAAAAGTCAGGCACAAAAACGTATTTTCTTTGAAACAAATGCACCCTTTTTTGAGGAATGATCAGATTTCTAACTCTCAAAACTTTGGATGAAGAAATGATGAAAATTTTGAATGTCTTTATAAGAGTGTTCACATTTTGAAAGAGGGCAAAAATTACCAATGAACTTATAAAACGAAAATGAGCTTTTCTATATCATTTATGGCCATTTTCTATCGATTGAATTTGGACAATAATTTGTTTTCCTTTTTTCCCCAGCCGAATCAACAGACGATCCTATAAAGGTGCAAGGAAAAGAAAAAACTATAACAGTAAGAGGATTAAAGCCGAAAACTAAATATTATTTTCGTGTGAAGTGTTCGAATTCTATTGGAGAAAGTCAATTTGGAGCTGAAGTAGCAGCAACAACTCTGGAAGAACGTAGGTACAATGATTTAACCGTAATTAAAAATTTAAATGTAATTATGAATTATAATAATAATAATTGCTTGATAGATATTATAATCAGATTTTATTAGGTATTATAAAAAGATAAACTTACATCATTTTTTGCAGCTTAAAATAACGTAAACTTGACATTTTTTCATACTGCTAAAAAAAGAAAAAAAAATCTTCAATGGACAGGTTTATATTCAATAAAATCCTTCTTACTAACAGATCATCAAAAATAGTTCACTAAAACTTCTTGTTGCACTATGATTCAAAAATAAGTCATACGCAGTTTTTAAAATTTTTTCCACCGTCTATCACTAGTATGATTATGAAACTATAAATACAAAACTATACAGTTTTGTACCACTTACACAACTAGCATGTTTTCAAAACCGTAAAAAGAAAATTTAATTTTATGTTGGAGTAAGGCTTTTTGTTAGGTAATGGGCAAAGGAGAGTGCAGGACAAGAATTGGGGAGTGCAGAATGCAGGTATTTCTTCATCTGCTGAAGAGAATGGAGGAACTATAGTGGTGTTAACTCTGCGATTGGAACCCCAAGTACATACGTAATGAGACTGACTGATAAACCCTCTCGGCTATAATATGAACGCAGTGGCAAAGAACTAAATGGCTTCATTGGGTGGCATATTTGGTGCGATAAAATTCTGGTTGTTTAACCTTATTAGGTGATAGCAGTCAATAAGAGGATTCTGTCGCAGTTTACAGTTTGATTAACAATTTTTTATGGGTATTTGACATTTTTATTTGAATATGGTGAAATAGCAATTAAATAAATTGTTATTAAGTCATTTTTTCCAAGAAATTTTTAAGAGTATATGATCTGAAGTAATATATGGAACATTATATTTTACAGATTTGTAATATTAAAACTCTAATTCATACCAACTAATTACTGATAAGTAAATAGTTGAAATGCTCTTACAAATTTTAAAAGCCTAAAATTACCATGAAAATTTTTCGCATTTTTCAGCTTTGAAAGTAGTGAAAAAAACTAAATTTCGAAATAAAGTATTGTATGCTAGATTTAAAATTTATTTAATAGCAATAATGCTGTGTTTATTTAGTTATAAATTCAATGCAAATTCCATTATTTATTTAAATATATTGTATCACCAATTTAAATTTTATTTCATTTTATTTGTTTATTTGTAGCTCCTAGATTGCCACCAATTTTCGTTACATCAAAAGCAACGTCTTCAAAAAGTGTTAATGTAACTTGGCAGGTAACATATATCGTTATATTTGCTTACAGATTTTTATTTTTTTACTTAATGCTATGAAAACCCTTTTTTTTCAAGAGCAATCTTATGAATGTACACATTAAAAATCAAAGAAAAATATTACGAATCTCTAAGATTATTGTTAAAATTAAATAATAATAATGAAACGCATGCCTCAAAACCATAAATCAAAACCTAAGGAAAGTAATAAATAGAAGAGGATATTATCAATGACAAACCCTCTTTCAGAAAGCCCAAAAGTTCTAGCTATAAGAATGTCGTTATTAGTTAGATGTATAATAATGAAAATATATGATTAATAATAATTGAAGTATGTCACAAGACCTAGCTTCAAAGGCGACGTCTGTGATTAATGAAGTAAGATCTTCGCAATAACAAACACTTTTAAACAGTTTTGATTTTATTCAATTCATTATTATCGAAATTAAGGTCACAAAATTATGTTTCAAAGACTAAGGTTTGTAACGAATAAAAGAGGTTTTTTTTTTCAATTTTGATTCCTTCGAATAGCACAAGCTGTGCTTCCTCTTTCGTGGCAGTCTTTCCGACAAGAAACCACGTGATTTACAACGAAATTTTTAAACAATTTGACTTCTTATCCCCATTCGAGTATCATATCAGTTTATTTTGGGAGTAAAACGTTCTTTTTATTGACGAGATATTAAGAAAGGTAATGCAAACACTAGCCACTGAAATTTACTGAGTGGTATTGATTTTTAAATCATTATTTTATTAATTACTATGCCTTAAAAGGCACGTAAGCTGATCTTAACCTCTTTGATTTGTTTTTTTTTCTTTCGTAGTGTCACTGATACTAACACTAGAAAGGACTTATAGTTTGTTTAACTCTTTCTATAAATATGATTTTTTTTTCTATTTTCTCTAACATAATATTAGTTTAGATATATCAAACTGAATTCGAACTCATTAAGTTAAATATTCTGCAATAATCTATGACCTTTAAGATAACTCTCTTCATAAATACAATTTTCATGTTTAATATTGAGTTTTTCGTTTATTATAAAAACAAATTACTACATTTTAATTCATATATTTTCAAATATATGACAATTTTAAACGTTTTTAGATGTCTTCTGAAGAAACTGATGGATCAAACTATGATGGATTTTATATCGGCTATAGAATGAGTTCAAGTTCTGAGCCTTTTACGTTTACAACCATTGAACAGTCCCGAAAGCATTTAGAACATTTTTATGAAGTTAAAAATTTAAATCGTAACACTGATTATAGTTTTATTGTCCAAGCTTTCAACCAAAGAGGAGCTGGTCCACCAAGTGAAACAATTTCAGCTAAAACTATGGAATACGGTAAGAAGAATGAAACTAATAAATTTTATTAATGAAATTTGTCAAGATAACTGATATAAAGCTACAAGCTTAAGTGGTTCACTTAAAAAAAAAAGAAACACTGATCATTTGAATGTAGGTGCAGCAAAAAAATTTAATAAAAAAATGTTAGATGTCAATGATATAGATGGCGCTTTGTATCCGTGTTGGCTCAGGGGGGCATCCCAATGAAATGATCCCTGGTCAATACGAATTCTGTATCCAGCTCGCACCGACTACTATGTGGTCGTTAAATATCCTTTGTGATAGACGAGTCGCAAGTCAGTGTTCCCTTGCCGTCATGATAATCGTGGGAAGGTTCATGGTTTTCCTCTATGGGTAACGCAAAGGCTGGTTAGTTCATCAAAAAGTCCTCCACAAAGGCAAACTCCTCCAAACACTAAATCCAGGAGTTCCCTTGTCTTCTGGATTGGGTTCAAAATTGCAAGGCTTCAGAACTGAACATTTGCAGCCGTAAACTCAAATTTGAGACTGCAGTTTAAAGAAGTTAAGAAAATATAAAAAATATAAAATGGATGGGGCTTTGAATAAATTAATTATATTAAATCCCTTACTAGTAATGTTTTTACACAGCCCTTTTAAAGTCAAAATCTGTTATTAATTTCCTAAAATACATTTTTTTTATTTTTAATTTCGCTTCTAATTAGCAATCTTTTAAATATAAATCTTGAGATTTATTCTAACTCAATAAACTAGGGTACTTCAATTGGCGAAGAAAAAAAAATTAAAACTCTATTCAGAAAATTATTAGTATAATGACTAAGTGTCAATTAGAGCTTTACAAATTAAACTAAAAGTTGTTTTAAAAGCTAATTATTGCTCATTTATTGAAATACAAGTATTTAAAAAAGGCTTATTAAGTTAATGGCATTGTGTAATTTTTAATTTACCTTAGGATGAAACTCAAAAGCTGTAAGACGGAAGAGCTTTTAAGTCTAGAAATATGAAGCTTAATTTATTCGATTTTGTTATTATATTCACAAACACAAAATTAACAAACTCAAAAAAAGGGAATATTTTTAATAGAAACTTTTGATAGAGTAGGAAAACAGCTATAAGATGAGAATAATAAAATTTAACGAATATTTCTTTCAAACACTTACATAATCCACTAGTTTAAATAGGCATGGATGAGGGAAATGAAAAATTTTCTAAAATATGCCTTTATTTAAATATGTGAAGACAAGCAGTTTTATTCATTTGGTTTCGAAATTCTTTGGAATATTATTTTCAATCATAACTTCAATATTATTTCTGGAATATTATTTTCAATCCTAACTTCAATATTATTTCTGGAATATTATTTTCAATCATAGCTTCAATATTATTTCTGGAATATTATTTTCAATCCTAACTTCAATATTATTTCTGGAATATTATTTTAAATTAAAAACTTACGATATATATTAAAAAGGACATGCTCGATGAAATCAAAATATTTTTAAAAAGCTCTAAAAACACGCCTTTGTTATAAATGTGAAGATAAGCATATTCTACCAATAACGTGCTGACATTTTTTTGAATATTACGTCCAAACATTTAAACAACAACGATGTTTCTTAAATGAGCATGATTCACGAGATCTGGAATATCTTGAAAAAGATTTCTTTATTTAAAAATGGAAAGACAAGCAGCTTCTGTCGTGTGTAGTTATGGAATTTTTTCGAATAATATTATCAAACTTTAGATAATTCAATATGAAGTAATAAAATTTTCAAGCATTTCTAAAAGCATGCTTTTAGTTAAAATTGTGAAGACAAGCTGGTTCCATCTTAAAAGTCGTATTTTTAACGCTTTTGCAGAAACTTTTTCAGAAACATGAGTGAGGTCTATCCCACGTTTCACAAGCTACTTTAAGTATATTTCATCACAATATTATTTTTTCTCAAATTTCACTAATTCTTAAAAAGACTTTTTCTCTTATGGAGCCTATGAAAATTTCTATGCATTGGTTACTTAAAATTTTTAATTGCAGCAATATTTGCATACATTTATTGCCAAAAATATAAAACAAAATATTATTTTCCAGAGTTTGTCTATATGAAACAATGGCTGATACAGATCCTTATCTTGTTATTAATTAATATATTATATAATAAATATTGATTAGTTATTTAATCGATATTGAAAACATTAACTATTTCTCATTCCTGAAATTTGTTTAAAAATGCATAAGCTTTCTTTTTTTTACTTTTAACTTTCTTTGAAGCTTCTCAATCCTAAAATTAATGAAGCTATACATTTTTACTAGTTTTTAAAACGTTATTTACAATTGTATTTCGTCTTTAAAGTGGTATAACCTGATTTAAACCTTTACTTTTAACTTTAGGGAATTTTTGCTGTAATACGTTACGTTTTTACATCTGAAATAGTAAATGTTTAGCTACTGGTCAGTTAAGTCAATCGGTTAACATTTTTAACGCAATTCTTTAGTCTTTTTTCAGATTTTCTAAGCGTTGCTATAGTTTTGATGAATTAAACAAAATATATTATTCAATTTTCCTGAATATTAAAAAAATTATACTTTTTATAGAGAAGACAGTCGATTAAAAATTTAAAAATTGAAAGGTTATTTGCAGTTGAAATTCAAAAAATAATACATCGTTTTTACAACAGTAATTTAAAAAAAACATTCCAACAATAAGTAAAAAATATCTGTTGTGGATTTTTATTTATCGCTTTTTTCTTTAAGATTTTAAATTTGTTTATAGATTGTGTTTTCTCGTAGATAGACCTTTACCACCAGTAATTAAAAGTTATTACGCCACTACAAATTCTATAAAAATCATATGGGAAAGCAGAAGTCTACAGCATGCACCTACTACAGGTATAATCATTTTCACATTACAATAAAAGTTGTTTTTCATACATATATGCATTTCATATACATATATTTCATATACATATATTTCATATACATATATTTCATATACATTTATTTCATATATGTAATTTATATTTAGAATATGTGATTTAAGCAAAAATCTTCCTCAGATACACAAATCATTTGACGTATTTTATGCTAGTTATATTTTTCTGAAGCAGTACTCTGTGAAAAATTCCAGATCCAATTATGGTAAAAGTATCAGCACTGAGGTAACCCTCAGTGCTGATACTGTTTTACGGATTTTGTTACCGTAAATTCCACTCTTAGCAAAACAGGTTGAGGAACAAAAGAATTTGGTGTACAGTAATTTTTAAAGCAGTATTCACTGTAGAAAAACTAAATAACTCTAATTAAATAAATAATATTCTAAGCATTGCAGTATAATGATTTATAATAAAAATGGATCTTACTGTAGAATTGATTTTGCTGATGATGCCCCTAAAATGCCGTTATTTGTATCATAGTTTGATCCGGAATTTACTTACAGAGCGGTACATCTTTGTATCCTTTTATTTTGTATCCACATAATTTGTATCCTTGAACCACTGAATAAAATTGAATTTTTCAGGATTGACAATCTATCATAGAACCGATGGGGCAGGTTGGCAAGAATCAAATGTTTCTGGTGACAAAGCGGTGTACACGTTGCATGATTTACTCTGCGGGACGAAATATTATTGTTTTATAGTTGCATCTAACGATGCAGGCAGAGGAAATAGCAGTGAAACTATAACAACGAAAACTACTGGAAGTGGTGAGTAAAGAAGATTTCTACATTTTTTTTTGTAAATATTATAACTCTCTTCCTGCTAGAAAACAGTGCAAAATTATATACACTGGTTATCACAAAAATAAGGAAAGATTAAAAAAAAAGTAGCGATAACTTTCCCAAAAATGCGCCCACCGCAAAAAAAAATGCATATGCTGTAAAATACGAATTGCTAAGTGAAACTGCATCATGTAAATTAGCGGCGATGTAATAGTAAACGTCATCTATATTGGACATAAAAATGCATATTTGATTGCGAACCTGAAATTTTCGCTGTGCTTCTTGTCATGCTGAACAGTGCATTACCTATTTTCTAACATTTAAGAACTAAATTATTTTCGTATTTAATAAAAATCAGTGAATAAAAATCAGTAAAACATAATCGGTAATATTTTAGTACCACAGCCTTGAATTGAATGCAGAATAACATCTATTTTTTTTCAGATTTTCTCTGCATCTGTTTAACACATTATCATATAATTTGAAAACCCTTAAATGGTGGCTAATAATTTTATTTCATTAAAATCCGTTAATATTTCTCATACTTTTCTCCCCCGGCAAATTTTATGAGTAAAAGGCCTATAAAAAGAACCTTGGCAATAAATTTAATTAATTAATGGCCGATACATGGATTTTTTTCAAAAATTTCATTTGCAACAACTATTTTGATGTATACATGACACTCGCATTTTTGTTTTTTGTCTGATGGTGGTGTCCTATGGGCCTTTGTCCAGCAGCTATACACCCTCGGGGTTAGTTTAAAAAAATTTTTTATTTATTAGCATGTACGTACATAGAAGAGAAAAATACTTTTTTTACATTTAAGCTCCATATGATTTCATAAAAAACAATTTTTAAGTAATATTTATTAATATTTAATATTTAAATAAATTTATATATTATAAATTATAATTAATATTTAAAAAAATTTCAACGAAAATTTCAAAAAATGCAAATTTGCATCTTCCTTACAAGAATAATGGTTTGCACTTCCAATAAAACACATCACTGTATGTTCTGTAGTGTTGCTAGAGGTGATCATACTCCCTACTGAAGGTACATTTTCAATTCCTATCTGACACATCTAATTCATGAATCCCATACAGATGCTAATTTTTGCAAAACAATAATTACCTGGTTAATAGTTTTTATGTTATTTATACATTATTATGTGCACCACAATGAGTGCAAGTTTCTTTAAATTTTTTAAGTCGTCATTTTTGTGTTTTTTTCTTAATTTACGATAATTTATGATAGAAAATTACAGCAGGGACTGAAACAGATGCTGCAAGTTATGGCAAAATTACTTCCTCACTGCTCATTACTAAGAAATTCCGCCATAATTTAATTTCCGTTTTGATATTTTGAAATTTTATATTTTAGTATTTTAGTATTTTAGTACTTTTTTTAACATTTGCACCTTTTTAATTTTCATAGGGTGTTTGAAACTCACTTGTTCTGCAAATTAAATTTTAAATAACTAAAATGGATAAAACAGAATTGGTGGTGAAAAAATTTCTCACGTGGTATAGCAAATTCTCCTATGGAAACTATCTTTAGATTCTCCTTTGAAAACTATTAATATTGTTTTTTTTCTATTGTGATTCCTGAATTCTTTAAAATTTCATGTAGAGTATAGTGATTTACGTATTAAGACTGCTTTCATCACCTCTGGAACTCTTTTTAAAATAATTTCAGCACCACTTGCACCAGATAAAAGACTTTTACTTACAATCAACTCAACAACAGTAACAGTGAATCTCAACAGCTGGCATAATGGTGGTTGTCCAATAAAGTTCTACATAATACAGTACAAAGTCAGTGGTCAGCAGGATTGGGTCTTAGTGAGCAATAATATTGTTCCAGAGCAACAGGCAGTATCAATAACTGACCTGATACCTGGCACGTGGTATTCTATTCTGATGACTTCAAAGAACGATGCTGGTTCAACAGATGCTGAATATGTTTTTGCTACGCTAACTCTTTCTGGAGGTAAATATGCATTTCAAACATTTTTATAATTGTAATATGCATTTTATTTTTATAAAGAAAATTTCTGTAACTCACCTGCAGAAAAATCCTGCTTTTGAAACTACTGAAATTTACTGTAAAATTATATTTCAATCTGAGAAAAGTCATACATATTTGCAGTATAAAAAAGATTGTGTAGCAATTGTTGCGGATTTATTTTGCTATATACAGAATTAATTTTTTTTTATTTGGAACACTGAACACTTTGGAACACTGAAACAAAGTAACAACATATTTTGATACTGTTATCTTTTTCCATCTAAGATATTTCTTCCAAATGGCATGAGTTTCCGTAGTTTTGCACAGCATTATACCTTCTTTATATATAAATTAATCAAAGTGATGCGTTTGAGGATGTAACTTAATAAAGTATCCTAACTCACCGTAATTGAATGAATAGCCTTTTCAATGTTGTTCGGAACATCAAGCAACGAATCAAGAGGCTCTTGGTTCCATCACCACTGGTGGCCAAACATCTGGTCAGAAATTCATGGAACTCTTGCTTTTACTGAGATGGGTTTAAGCTATGATTTACTTTGACGTGGCAAATGAAATATAACAGCCTAGGTCAAAATCAAGCAGACCATACACAGACGACTCACATATTTTCCAAATTTCACTACAAATATCAAAACCTTGGCGAAGATCAAAACTATTAAGCTGAGATGCGTTTTTTGTTTACGTAAAATCACCAAAAAATCAAAATAGAAAATTTCCTGGTATCAAAAAAATCTGATCACGAAAATCAAATAGTGTTACAAAGGAGTTAAATGCGGTATTTATGTGATACGGGGTATTTAGGCATGCAATCACAAGTTCATATAAGCTTAAATATATCTGATTAACTATAGTAATGAGTAATAATATCTATTTTATAAATAAAAAAAACATAAATTTGATTTAAATTTTGCACATGGTGTCGATATAAAAAATGTAGTAAAATCACTATATTTTTAAAACTTAACAAATCCTGGCTAAATTTAAAGAGTTTTCATTTAAACGATTTCCCCCACGCCATTTTACTACCTGTCCTAAAAACACCTAAATCTTAAAAAACAAGTACGAAAAACTAAAGAAGACACATATTTAAGCTTTACAATGCTCTTCCCCCAAAACTAGCTTAATTATAATTGGATTTTCAAAATCAATTATAAATGTTGAGAGAAGCCTGGCGTTACTGGCTATATATAAAAAAGCCAGAAGACACTATATTCAAAATAATCACAATTTTCTGCAGAACATGTTGCAATCTGTGTGGGGGCTTAATAACTAACTGATACCCAGATAAATATTTAAGCTGGAACTCTGACATGCAGTAAAAAAAAAACTTTGTCTTGTGGATTTTTACTGCTAGCAGCGCCATCCCAATATCAGTTATGAAAATAATTTTTTTAATTTCTAAGTTTCGAAGTAAGTCTGTGGTTTTGAAATTTCTTGCGTTTTTTTTCTATTAATAGCTTTATTTTAGCTGAGATTTATATAAAGTATTATTTTAAGGTTTTTTGAAGGACAAATTTATTTCACATGTTTCTTTTTATGACTGATAACTTGATAATTTAATGCTCGCTTTATTACATATACATTTCAAAGAATATCCACCACATCCATCTGAAGTGATTGATTCAACTGGAAAGTTTTACCGACATCTATCTATCATTATACCTGTTCTCTGTTCTGTCGTTGTCCTAATTTTAGTGTTCTGTGTGGTTTGTTTAGTGACTAAACGAAGAACTCCACACGGCCGACCAAGCACTATTCAAGGTAAAATATTTTGAAAAAAAATTAAAAAAAGTTATTTTTATTAATAATTAGTTAGTTTAAGCTACCCAATTACATTTCAAATAGAATACCTAATAAACTCCATTTCAATTTAAGATCAAATGACACGTTCGTTTTTCTTCTTCTACTGAACTAAAATCGATTAAAGTTTTAACTGAAAATATTGCAATTGATTGAATAACATATACTTAACATTCTAATAGCATCTAACAGAAAAAATATTATATTTTTCCTATTATTCAGTTGCGTAAATTTTTATGTAGAGGAGTTGAAATTGTTTGATCTCATTTGAAAAAAAAATGAAAACTTTAAATTGTTTATTTAGTAAATATTTTATAAGGAAAAGAAGACATTTCTTTTTAAACACAAAGCTTTCATATGAGATTATAATTTAAATAATTATTGCAAAATTAATTATGGATTAAGAAAAAATATTTTTAGTTTAAAAGAAAAACGTTTTCAAAAATAAAATAAAAAACAAACTCTTATAAATTCAAATGTAATTGAAAATTAACTTTAAAAAAAATCAGGAGTATACTTAATTTTGAAGAGCTTATCATTTAATAATTATTGAAAATAAATGCATTATTTAAAAATATTTTTTCACTGAAATTCTTTCGAGTAAACTATTTTAATTAAAATATTACACGTTGTTATTTATTCCAAAAATATGCTTCGCGCTTATTAATTCAATAAATGGCTGCTGTAAGTTAAAAAAAAACGGAATTTAATTCAGTTTTACTAATCAATTCAGTTAGTATGAATTATACTTAAATAATTAATATATTTATTGAAATAAGGAATTAGCGAAAAGGAGAATTCTTTAGAGAATTTACTGAAGTGTATTTTTAATTAATTTAATTTCGCAAACTATAATTACTTTTAACGAAACATTGATGCTTTTTTTTTCTTCGCAAAATCTATTTTCATAGATATTGAAACTCTAAATTATATGTAATTATAAAAAAGCTTTTATTTTTCGAAATTACTATCTCATCATAAAATGTGATTTGTTTATTATTATTAAGACTTTCGTGTTACTCATTAATGATAAGATAAAAATGTATGAAACTAATTATAGTTCCTTAAACTTTTATATATTATTTAAGCTTAAGTAGGTTCAGAATTTTAGGGAAAAATATTGTGCTCGTGAAAATTGACATTACTTAGTCTTTTGCAATTATTAATGCGATCAAAGCCCATTAAACACTACGAGATCCTGTACTCCGCATATTTTGTATGATATATAAGCTTAAGCGATTTCAGAATTTACTGAAATATTAAAAAATTTTATTATCAAGAATTTATCTTGAAGTTTTAAAAATGTATCATGTCCCCCCCCCAAAAAAAAAGAATAATATAATAAAATGTATCAGAATATAAGTATGTATTTTCCAAAAAATTTTTTTTATTAAAAATCCGCAAAATATGGGGAATGCGATCCCGCATTCTCTATATTTTGTATGATTTGCAATCGTAAGTGAATTTTGTATCTCAGAAACAATAAAAAATATTGTTACCTTGAATTTTACTTAATCATTTGAAAAAATATCAGGTTTTCCGAAAACAATTTGAAAATTTGGAAATTTAATTATATAAACGGAATGAGATATACTAGCATTTTTTAGTTCTTTTTGCTTAGAAAAATAATTTTTCTCTATAAAAGGCGAAACTATGAATGGCATTTATAAAGAGTCCTGTTTGCTAGCAAAACTATAAATGGTGTAATTTGGGCCATGCCAGATCATTCCAATTGAAATATTTCAATGAGTGATAAGTAATTTTGTACTTTGATTGCAATACGTTTTTGTTGTCTATTCTTGCATGCAAGTGATATTGCCTATTCTTGCATCAGGTGAAGTAAATTACGTCTCCCGGTCAATAAACGAAAATGAAGAAAAAAAAATGAGCGAAAAGCTATAAACACAAAAAATGAAGAAAATATAATGAACAAAATTGATATAAATAAAAATAAATAAGACAGTATATATCAACTAATGTTATTCATTCATCGAATTCTATTACAGATAAAATTCAGGTAGGGGAGTAATGTGGTGTAACCACCACTATAAATATTAAATACCAATTCACTAGTATATAAGACATGTTAACTTGATTCTATCTAGAAGTACATTTTGATAGATGAAGGTTGACGTAGTCGATAATTAATTCCCTTCCACGATATTCCCAGGATGGAAATTCAATGCAATTTTAATACTGATGATTCGCTCTAACTTCCCAAAAATATTGACGGGTATTTTCCTATTACCTCGTTAACCATTTCGGCAAATCAGAAAATACATATGGCAGTAGTTCAGTATTAAATAATTGCTGATTTTGGCATGCAATAAATTATAATTTTATGCTGTCTATCTCCTTGGGATCAACTAATATTGAAAAATGACTTTGGAAAACGCCAAAATGATTTACACTTTGGCGAAAAACGTCGACGGGATAATACCTAAGTACCGTTTATAAGAGCATTTGTGTGACCCCCCGTTATATGTAACATTTTTAAACTTGTACACTTCGACAAATAATACACTAAAAATGTCATCCTAAAAAAGAAGTGTTTTCTTATTGAAAAAAACTGATTCAAAATTTGAAATCAGTGATACGAAAGTTTCTAATATCTGTTTAAAAATCTCATGCAAAAGAAATTATTTCTTAGTAGTTACAGTCGGACTTCTATTTAACGAACTTCCATTTTGCGAAATTCTCTATTTTGCGAATTTTTTCGAGGAACCAAGAACATTTTGGAAATTTCTTCTTAAAATAACTTTTGAATATCAAAGTGAATTTTCTATTTAACGAACTTTTCTTTGAGATCCACATTCCCTGTTTCCCAAAATATTTCGAAACGTTTCTAACTTGTTAACGCATTCTATAGAAGAAATGGCTTTGAAATAATTTTCGAAGCCCCTTTTCGCTTTTTGTTTGCATTTCAAACGAAAAACTCAGACAAAATTGACAGATTTTATTAGCAATTAAACTTAAGAACCCATGTGGTAATGTATTTGAAATTACTTTTGAAATAAATGCAGCTATAACTTTATACATAAATTTAGCTCTTTTTTTTTCGTTGAAAATATATGTAGCGTGATAGTGTAACACTGGATAATGTTTTGCTCTATTCTTGCTTTCCATGCAGATTTCTTTTGCGGTTAAGATTTATGAAATAAATAGTAGATACTAGTCTACAAGATAAAGGTGTATCAATTGCTATTTTAATTATATCTAGTGTTTAGGAATTTAAAGCCAGTTTTGTGTTAAGGTATCTCAAAAGTGATTTTCTGTTTAACGAATTTTCCATATAATGAACTCATTATCAGGATTTAACGACTTCGTTAAATAGAGGTCCGACTGTAATTACATTCAAGGAATAGTTTTATTACGAGAATCATATAATTAAGATAATTCTTAAATTCAGCCACTCAATCAGATATCAAGTAATTGGAATATCTTATTAATATATATAAATATTATTCTGATATAAATATTTTTATTTATTTAGATACCATAGATTGCAATGTTACTAAACATGAAAATACACCGCTTTCTGGAACTTATGATTCAAGGGACGATCAGCCTTATCACTCGACGCATTATGCAAGTAGCAGGATACAGAACTACACAAAAGATCTCAATTTACCACCCAATAAGTCAAATTCTCAAAACGCCAACACATTTGGCAGTATGCGAAGTGGATACACGTATGACATCCCTTTGTCTCAAATTAAAGTACAGTATTTTTTATTTAATTCATTACTTATGATTCTACAAACTTTTCCTTTCATTCATTTCTTTTAATCAAGTTTATTTTTTGTTGTATAACCATCGTTCACCAGCCGATCCAATTTTTGTGAGTTTATGGCTACCAATATTCAACTCCGTAGACTTGTAATTTTGTATCCAATCCAGAGGACAAGGGAACTCGTCGATTAAGTATTGAGAGAAATTTGCCTTCGCTGAGGACTCTTTAAAGTTACCCGCATTTCCGTTAAATGGTGAGAAAAATGTTATTATACTTCGAATATTTTATGTCGGCACTGGGATAGGTGGGAGTTGGGTCTGGAATTCGTGTAGAATAGTCATTACTGGGATTCGAACCCGGTAAACTCATTGGGAGGTGAGCGCTTTGAGCCACCACGGCTTATTAGCGTATAGTAAAATGAACTTACAAACTAATCACAACATAAAGAAATTCAATCAAATAATATTATTTTATATTTCAGATTCGTATTTTGATTATCTTATAGAGGTTTTTAATGTTTTACACCACTGTTATGATTATTTAACAGTTAATTTGTGCTCAACGTTTACAAAGTAATTAAAATGTTAGAATGATGGTATTTTCTTTCGGTGTACAACATACGCTTTCATAATTAATATTTTTCTAAGCTAACCAGAGTGTTTAAAGAACTGAAAAACTGGCGGAAACATGCATGAAAGTGGAAAAAAGTTTAAATCCCACTTATTTACTATCCTAATTATTTAAAAAACAAAGTTAAATCTCTGCGATAGATGTTTTTGCTCTGCAAAAATTCCAGATCAAATATTGGTAAAAAATACTGCAACCCTGAGTGCAAAATCCGTAAAATCCATTTTTACCGTGAAACTTTATTCAGTAATATTTATTTAACTACAATAATGCAGTAATTTTTCAGTAAATTATACAGTTATTATTAAGGTATATCAGATTTCTAATGCTCCGTATAGTTTACAGTCAAAGTCAGCCTGGCATTTGGAGTACTTCGTGCTTCTTCTGCATATATGCATTACTTTTTCCGTATTTTGATCTGGAATTTATTACAATATGATGCTAGAAAAATAAATTTTAAAGATAAAGCAGCGGATTATCAAATATACGTATAGTAATTTTACTCTCAGTTTTCTTTATTTTTCCGATAACAGTTAACTTACTTTTTCCAACAACAATAAGTAAAAACTATCGTAAAATTAGTCAGTTGAAGTTCTTTGAAGTTCATATTTTGCATCCAACACAACACATAGCCATGATCGCTCAAGGGATAGAGCGTTCACCTTCCAATGATGCGAAACGGGCTCGAATCCCAGTGATGGCTCTTCAATTCGAATTCCGCAACCGGCTCGCACCGACCACAGTGCTGACATAAAATATCATCTGTGATTGCCGGATCATGATTAAGAAATCCCTTGCCTTCAGACTAACCAAGGTAGGTTTTCGTGGTTTTCCTCTCCATGTGACGCAAATACCGGTTAATTCCATCGCAAAGTCCTCCACGAAGATAAATTTCACTCAATACTTGATCCAGGAGTTCCCTTGTCATCTGGATTGCGTTTAAAATTATTTGGCTACGGAGTTGAACATTAGGAGTCGTAAACACAAAAAAATATGTCTGCCGGTCAACGACGGTATTAAAATAAAATAAAATCCAACACAACACAGTATTTTTAAAGATTTCACAAAAGTAAATATGTATAATTTTGTGTAAACTTTAAAAGAAACAGGGGAAGGGTGATGGCGTACCTCACCAACCAATCCAAATTATTACACCAGTTCAATATTCATGTTTGAAATGTGTTTATTGGTTTAAAGCACCACTGTATACAATGATAACAACATATACAGCTCATTATATTAGCAATTTAAATAGTATAATTTTCCTTAACAGATGAAAACTGAAGATTGTATTTATGCCACACCATCCGTTTATTTTTCTACAAATCATCAACTAGGTAAGTGCAGAAGAATTTGCATATAATTTATTAATAGCTTAGTTACGTTCTTTCTAAAACAAAAATAGGCATAAATGACTTTTTGCTAAAGGAAACAGTGATAAATAGCATTCGGATTTAAGCACATTTTAATCCTGTAAGTAAACGAAGAGAAATGAAAAGAATTAATTTTATTTTGACAATCCACGCTGAACAAATATCAGTTTTTAGTTTGAAGAATATATTTATCCACATAAAATTTGCAAACTTTTCTGCTGCATCTCTCATTGAAAAGTAAACATCAATAATAAGAAACAATAGCTTGAAAAGGAAAATAAGCAAAAAAAATTGTTTTGCAAATAAATTCTCCGCTGAATTACAGTTCTTAACAAAAACCAATGTTCATTTATGCAAAGTTAAAATTGTTCAAAAATACATCGCTTTGTTATCATTTTTAAATAAACATTGCCTTCATTTAAATTTGAATAATATCTTTCCATATTTTAGTTTGGTACAATAGTTTTAAAAATGCTATCATATTCTCATTTTATGAAAATTGGTGAAACTTTATTTTTTTTTTAAATATATATTTATTAAAATCACTAAGCATTTGATTATTTTTCTGAAAGATATGAAAAAGGTTTATGATTAAAAAATAAAATAATAAATACGGTAAAATCATTTATAAAATGTCTTGAGGTTACGATGCTACGTTATTTACTTTAAACAAAACAAATAGACAAAATATTTATTTTTATTTCTAAAAATAAATAATTAAATATATTTTTTAAAAAAAGAAATTTTTTAATTTCTTTAAAGTTTTTAAAATTATTTTAGAGTTTAAAATAAATGCATTTTCAATATCAAAAGATTTTTGTCTTATGGGTCATGGGAAAGAAGTGCATAATTTTTTGGCAAATGTTATTTTCTCGCAGAATAATACATGGGAATTGGCTATTTAAGTACGAAAATTGTCAGTCTAAAAACCTCGAATTTCTCTCAAAAGATCAAAAGAATTTGGAAATTTTATTTAGTTGACATAACATTTTTAAAGCAATCTTCTCATAAACGTAGAGTTTCATATAGCTACACAAAACATCATTCCTGTTCATATGTACTGTGTAACCTACCTACAATAATATGAACTGGGATTTCAGTCGTGCGCTTAGAAAGTCTGATTTAACGCAAATAAACAAATGAATTAAGTTCCATTTGCACAAACATGTAATAAATAGCATCGGCCAGTCGGAGTATGGGCTGCAGGGATTAAAATGGGAATAGTTACTAAAGAAGTGGTACAAATCTCTCTAATGCAATATAATTGAACTCCGAATGTCCTCTAGACTCTAGATTAACATCTAATGTTCTAAAGTTTTGATATATGTATTTAAAAATCCTATATTTTTCTCATAGTTTATAATGGTGCAGAATTGCGCACAAACAGAGAAATAGCCCTTTATGAGGCTCCTTTGAGTAGAACTACACTATCAGAAGAAGAAAAGTTTTGGAGGGAAGATGGAGACGGGTAACTTATTTATTGCTACCAAAAATTTAATTATAAAGTTCTAAAGAACATTCTTTGTCATATTGATATGATATTTGCAAGCAATTATTCAAACATTTATTGCAGAAGTTCCAGTTCAGAATCAGATAATGAGGATTTATTTTTATCCTTACCACCAACTAAAGAGCTGTCATTACGAGAAGATGCTAGAGAGTCTGAAACTGAATGTGATAGACTATGTAAGTACAATATATATATATATATATATATATATATATATATATATATATATATATATATATATATATATATATATATATATATATATATATATATATATATATATATATATATATATATATATATATATATATATATATATATATATATATATATATATATATATATATATATGTTAAAAATAGTATTGTCAATATTACGAAGCAATAAAAATTCCTTTGGGTAAATTTTATTTTTTAATTTTTATAATTTTCAAAATTAAATATATTTAACTAATCAATAAATTGAAAAACAAATTCAATTTTAAGAGTGGAATTTTTTTGATAATAGTGTACAAATAAACTAGCTAAAAGTGATGAATAATTACATCACTATGATATTTCATTTAATTGAACGAAAATGTGTTTCCCATTATAAATATAGTTATTAAAAACCCAAATATATACATATATATATATATATATATATATATGTGTGTGTGTTTGCATATATGAAAAAAATTTGGAGCAAATTAGAGTATAAGGCACCGGCACTTTTGGTGTACATTCCTTAAAATCTTTACCATTCGTAATATATTTTACTGTAATGTTTACAGTAATACTTGACTTATTAGAATAATTCAGAGATTTTAAAATAATTATTATTGAAAAAATGACATCATATTAGGTTTTTTTTCCGTAACATGTTTTGCGTAAAATATATTTTACGGTAAAAATTGCAGGCACTCGGAGTGTCGGATTTTTCTCAGTGTTCCTAAAACTAAAGTTTACGTTATGTAGACCTACATGTAAGAACTTTGTAGGCAATTTATTGTTAAGAGAATGGATCAATAATACTTATTTGTCCATTAGAACATCACCACACTGCGTTTTTCAAAGTTTTATTTTGCCCTACTCACTGTGAAGTCTTCTTTCAACTACTCTTGAAAGAAGTTTTCTGTCCATGTTGTTTCTCTGAAGTGTTGACGCTCTACCACCTGTCATTTTGTTTTTCAATCATAATTTTTAACCTCTATTTGTTTTCTGTAAATTTGAAAAATCAAAAATTAAGATAATTTTTGTTTTCTGCAATTAAAATATCAATGATATTACATGAATTTTGTTAAAAACCAATAATACAAATATGTAAATATATAGTAAGATCTCTTCTCGTGTGATATAAATTGTCAACGATTAGTATCGAAACATTAACGAATTGTAGACATTCTGAAACATATTCACAGTTTTAAATTTTTTTTCAGTTTCCTAGAAATAAAAATATTAATATAAAAGTAAATTACTTACATTTCACTGTGCTTTTGAAAAAAAAAATTCCTACCTCCTTCATTGCTTTAACATTAAAGTGGATACAATTTATTTGCCTCTCTAGGACTGAAACTCAATTACAGTAAACTGAAACTTTTATGTTAGAGTGTATTTGTATACAAATATACTGTCGAGAGACACGATGTCTACTTCAGTGTTTACTTCTATTGTTATTTGTTGAAAACTCTATTTTGTTTCAGGGAAATCTTATGCAATTCCCCAGTGTAAAGAAGTCAATCGATGGAAAGAAGGAGCATTGGTTTCTTCATGATTTAAGCTTCGTAAGTACAATTGTAATACGTTTAACTTGTTTTGTTTTGCGTAAAAAATATTTAATTAGGTATTATTCAATGCATTAAAACTCAAAGTAAAGGAACCCACAAAGGTATCAATAAAATATAATAATCTATTATGAATATACTTTATCCTTAAAAGTTTTTTTTTCCTAAGAAAATATTTATGTTGCCGTAAACCATATTGAAAAAAAAATCTTTTAAAATATTTTTGATCTGTAATCATGTTAAAGTTTAGTGTTTCTTAAAATTATGCGTGGATAAGCTGATTATTATTTCCTGTCAATTTGGTGTGATAAGCTATTTTCAAAAATGAATACCATGACTTAAATTAGTCATACGAGTCATTCTTTCAGATCCTTTTATTAAAAGTATTTTGCTGTTTATTTGATTTCCTATGTAAAATAGCATGTACCAATTTGCCTAAGCCAAATTTCAATAGTTAACAAAATCAAATTTATATGTTTAATTTTAAAAGGTATTTTACTCGAATTTTGAACTTCCGTGTAAACATTGTTATTTACGTGAAATTTAATATATTATGAAACCAAAAACGAACGTTTCAGATCAGATATTTTTTCTTAGATTTCTGTATTTTAATTCGCTACATTTTTTCACTAGTAAGATAGTATCTAATCATCAATAGATGAAAAATTATAACATTACTGGTGATTTTAAACAATATATTTTTATTTGTCTACAAGTACTTTACTTAAAATCGGTAACTGTAGAAAATATCAGCCATTTTATTGGTTTTTTATTTTAATTTGGTAAATATATAACGCTTACGTAACCTATTGGCTAAAGTTTAAACTTTTGCTGTCATTTTACTTGACAAAAAAAATAATTGTTTTTTACTTAAAGAACTAAGTAAGCAGACACTGATAGTAAATTGGGTCAAGCGCAAATAATAAAAAAATAAGTATATAATTTTTTTTCTTCAAAAAACATCTTTTTTTTCTATTGATATTTATAATATATCGAATATCAGTCAAATGCAGAATAAAATTTAAAATACACAGTTTTTGATGCATTTTGGTAATTTTTTCAAATATGCTTACTTAATTTTTCTTCTTCTCATTTTTACAGATATTCGACTTTACTGGTGCTCAAAGTAAAGTGATCAGATATTAAATTTTAAAGAAATGCAAGCTATTATTGTTGCTATCAGTATTATTGTATGTATTATAATTTGGTAAAAATCTATTTGTAAAATAAAAAATATATAATTAAAATTTTTAAAGTCATATCAGTATTAAATACTTATTTTAATAAGAAAAACAAATCGTTTTATTATTATTAATGAAAATTTTGAAAAAAATACATTCAATTTCTACGAGGGTTACTTTTAATGAAAACAGTCTTGTGAGGAAGTAAGAGAAACTTTATTTATGCACGCAAATTGTACCACAAACTAAAGTATGAACATTTATTCCTTTTTTCACCATTGTCAATATTAACATTGAAGTATTTGTCAAGGTATTTGACCGGCTTTTGAATCTTATCATCAAATAACTTTACCCCCTTTCTGTTAATGAAGTTAGTAACAGTTTCTTTCAACATGTCATTATTTTCCAAGCGCTGTTCTCCAAGAAATTTCTTAAGTTTTGAAAACAACTGAAATTCTTATGGCACATTAATTTTTGATGTGCATTTAAATAAAAGAAATTTTACAATTTAACACATACACCTGAGTCAAACAGTTTCATCCTTAATTTTCATAAAGTAGTCAGAAAAAGTCAAGAACAGATGCTGCAATGAACAGAAGAAACAATGGAAAAAAAGGAAATGATTTGTTACAGGTGACATAAAATATAAAATAAAGTGAATTCCGTTAATTTTAATTCATTCCTATGAAATAAGAATTGGTATTAATGTTATGTATAACTAAATATCTAAGAGAAGAAAACGTCAAGTAAGAATTAACACTAGAAAGACGGATTTGATCCTTATCATTTTTTATTGCCCGCTAATTCAAAAAATAACTTATTGCAAAAAAATTTCGTATTTTCGACTTCTATAATTTAATCCAATTTAAATGTTTATTTAGTATTTATAGTTAGCTTTATAGGAACGCATATATACGGTACGCATATGAATGGATAAAAAAACTTTTTCGTAGGTTTTAAGGTAACTCGACATATCTATTACTGTTATATTTAAAGAAAATGATATATCAATATATCAAAGAAAATAATGTATAAGTATAATTAAGAAGTCAGTGTTCCATTTAATCAAATATTTTAGTTAACCAAATCAAATGAATTCCGCTGAATTCTGATGATCGATTCTTTAATATATTTTTATTAAATTAATTATAGTTAGATTGTAAAGTTTTGGGAGTCTAGTTACCAATGCAAACCATGTGGGAAGGGACACAATTGCCCCTTCTGTAATTCTAAATAAACAGAGATAAACAGAAATGTTCAGTCTTTTTAATGTTAAGTCAGATTTTATTTCTTTGTCTTCGTCCAAGTGTTTAAGTCACAATACATTTATAACTACTGTCTGAAGAAAATAAGCATGCTTCTAGTTGGTATTGGTATAAAAGAGAGAAAAATTGAAGGACTCAAGATCACCAGGAGCCAGGGTATGAACTACTTTAAAAAAAAAATGGCTTTTAAAAACGAAACGTGATGCTGCAAAATTATCTTTTATTTTTGGTGAAAGAAACAATATCATTCATTTTGCTCAAGTTTTTGGTTCGGATATTCAATTGGTGTAAGCGTATTTTAAAATATTGGAACAAATGCTAACGCATAACAATTTGACAAAATAAAGGCTCCTCTTTATTAAAATATGAACAAAAAAGAAAGGTTACTTAATATTTATCCTGTTAAGACATTAGAAAAAATTTTACTTCTATCCAAATGACAACAAGGAAGAAAAGCGGTTTTCAGCACCATTTTTATTGATTTTATCAGTTTTATGCTGAGGACTTAGATATCAAGCACTTTTGTTGAGATTAAAGAGAGGATTTCTGAGGTTGATAATCCTTCCTACATACCAAGATTTTTTCCCCTAGCAGAGAAACTTTGCTTAGCGTTATAGTTCACATTATTTTTTAATGCATTGTCATACATATGCAGACTAGGGTGTTCAGAACAAAGTACTGCTTGTTAACTCTAGTCTAAATTGAGAACAAATAAAATATATTCGAAACATAAAGTAGGAAACATGACGTTTTATGGCTGGAATAGAGCCTCCAACTTCCTTGATTCAGAATTTTTGCGGAACGGCGAAAACGCTTGGCCAAATAGTTCGCAGTTCATCACAATCACAAAGCTATTTGAGTTTCACAGCGCATGCGCGAAAATTATCTTTCAAATCACAAAAGGATTAGAGAATAATGTTATCGTCATGGTTAATATAAGGCTAACACGATGTAAACGAGTGCAAGAAGTGCACACTCTCTTGTACAAACGAGTACAAGAAAGCGTTTTAATTAAGATAGAGTCCCTCCATTACTGCTTGTTTAACCTTTTACCTGCCGATGCTCCCAAATGGGAATATTTTTTCGTGAATTTTTTCTCATCTAATTATTTGTTCAGATTTGTCATATTTTCTGAAATGACGCAGAACAGTATGAATTTATTTTAGTTGCTGTTAATTTTGGGAAAACTGTTCAACTTTCTTATAATATTAAAGTCAAATTTACTGAATTTCTGAACTTAGAATTCTTTTAAGTTTTTCGGTCTCTTATTTAAAGAAAATAATAGAAAAAAACATTTTATTGGTGTTATTTATTTGCCAGGGGACAGATATTTCGTTTTAAATAAACAAAATATTTACAATTATTATTTCTAGGGAGTCATTTCCGTAAAAATTAAAATTTTCCCATTCGGGAACATCCGCGTTTGGAGTATAGTATTTGAGGGAATTTTTCGTCACTCGCAAAATTTGAGTGCGAATGTGTGAATCCTTCCTTTCTTTCACAATTATTTTTTGAAAGCAAGCAACACCTGCCCACAAGACCCCCCTTTTTTTATTGTTGTGAAGAGGGGCTTGGTTCTTTGCCCTTCACACCCCTGTTCTATGTAATTCGTTCGCTCTATTGTTTGTCAATCACGGTTTCGTGGTTTGAAATCTTCATGTTTTCTACCCGATTCAATTTTTAAAAATTGCATATGCGCTTCTCATTCGTTAGAAATGTATCACGTGACTAACGGAGAGGCAAAGACACGGGACTTTCGATGAGCGGTCTCATTTCAGCATTTCATTTCACGACGCGACGTAGGTGCGATCCGTTTCTTTTATCGAGTTTCATACGTACCAACAATTGTGTTTTTAGAGCACTATTAGACTCAGAATGAAATAGTTTTCATCTGTTTAGTGTTTTTCAATTATCATTCAGTATAAATATAATAAAAGTATAATATAAGCATAATAAAAAGTAAATTTCTTCATTTGACATTCAAGACAAACAATAATAATATTCTGGCGGAAACATTCAGTTTTCCTATTTGAAATTATTAGAATATCTCCTAAACTAATAATCTTCAAATATTACTCGAATTAACTTATAATTCTTTGAGGGTAAAAACAATTTGTAACAATATCATTATAAAATATTAATTAAATTTTTCCAGGATGTACTTTCAGTGAAATGTTTGAAAAATAAGATTGGCATTAAGAAAAAGATGAGCGTAGTTAATTATTTTATGACAATTACACAAACTTTAATTTTTTTTTCTACTTAGTGCGAATCATATTATGAATAACATGAAAAAATAATCTTTTTTTCTTATAAAAAGAAAGAATACAAAAACTTAGTTAATGGTTTTGGAAACGTCTAATTAACTCCACACACGAAATGTAATGAATATTTTTATACGATAGCAGACAACTATTATAAAAATGCAATACATATTATTTCAAGCTCCCTTGATTAAAAAGTCAGACAAAAGTATAACATTTTTACTAAATTTTCCATTGAAAAAAATACATTAATTATGATAACTTACTTATAATTTAACGAAGAGTTACTTACGCACATAATGTTTTAATTATTAAATAGTTTAGGTAAAAAATTTTCTACTAAAAATTGAGAGTATTAGCCATGATTAAAAGTGGTCCAAAATGTGACATAAAAATTATAGTTAAAAAGCTATTTCAATAAAAGATCTAATTAAAAAAACATTTTAGCAGCTGAGACCAAACAAGTTCGTATCTTGAGAAATTGTACAAAATTTTTTTAGTAGTTTACAATTTTTTAATAGTTATTTTATAAGAAAAAGTAAATGTCTTAACCTATTGTATATCTCCAAAACATATTTCTCTAAGTCTGTAAATATTAAGTATTAAGATTGAATTAAGAGGAGTTTAACAAATGGCAACATTCATTAATTTTGTCAGAGTATCGATTACATCTTTCATTACAAAGAATTTTGTGTTACAAGCTAAATAGTTTAAATTATAATAATAGTTAAATAGTTTAAATTATACAGTTTAAACATATTTGTTTTGTCTAAATTATTTAAATTTTATCTGGTTCTAAATTTCAAATTATTTATATGACGGTATGGATGAAAAGATTATTAGATATTTTCGGGAGTTAGTAATAAAATTACCGTACTAAATTAATTGAAATTATCGTATTGTATAATGGTGACGTTTCTGTATTCTTTGAACAAAAAAAGACATAATTTTGGTTAATGAAACCTAAATATCCAGTGTTTAAGACATTCATTTGGCATTTTTTTCTGTTCCTATTGTAAAAGTTTACCGGAAATTCTGGTTTTCAAAATTATAGTTCGTATTTTCCCACATTTTGCAATAAACATAAAACTATGAAATGAATTTATCCAAGTAAATGCATTCTATGCTCTAAGGTATCCTCATAAAATTACTAAAATTTTCTATATTTACCAAGCTTAATAAAATTTTATAAAATCATATTTTACTGCTAATTTTACAAAACTAATTATCCTAGCATTTCAGTAAAAATTATCGATCTTTTGGTAAAGTATTGAACCCAAACCACGGTATGTTTTATTATATTCTGGTAGATTTAATCACATTTTTTAAGCTTTAAAAGGAAACCATTCAACTAAGGAAACTAATTTGACATGAAAACGTACTGCATTAGTAATGCATCTTAAGGGATATCAACACTTAAAACAGTAAAGCAACGAACATGTCAAACTAATCAGAGAAAAACTCATTTTATAAATTAAGTTCAACTTACTATATGATTAATAGTCTAGGCTTTTCTTATTTATTTAAATTTAGCTAGATCTTATTTGAGCATACTTTTGAAAAATGTACATCTCTCTAAGGGCATAGTAGCCTGACAGTTATAAAATAAAATTAGATTGACTGTGGATCGCTTTAATCTTTTTTTATAAGAAAGATTTTATTGAAAAAGATAAATTTTTTATCTATACTCAATACAATATTTCTTTCAATTAGATATTATTTAAATTACAGTAATTATATTTTAAGAAAGTAAAAAGAAAATGTAGATTGAATTTATAATCTTTAACAACAAAGATTTTTTTATTAAAAAAATTTCATTTTTAAATTTGATTAAAGAACTCTGACTTTTCCCATTTTCACGCATTTTTTAATTTCAAACACTAAATTACAGTCTCAGAAACAAATAAAAAGAATTAGTAAACCTAAAGAACTTGAAATCTACACTACGTAATATAAAGTAGCATAAAAGATGATTAAGATAATGGAATTTACTACCATATATGGCAACGTTACTTTTAAAAAGTAACGAGTAAAAGTATAAGTATTTTTAAAAAAAGTAACGAGTAAAAGGTAAAAAGTTCTTACTTTAAAAAGTAACGAGTAAAAAGTACAAGTAAAAGTACAAGTACTAAACAAAAAAAGTAACGATTTAAAAGTACATTTCTAGGAAATCGAAAATTCAAAGTAACCTAAAAGTATATGAAATAATATTCTTATGTTCTTAAATGTATTTGCCAAATTGTTGTTATTTATTTAATTATATTTAATTTTGAAAGTTATGGACATTAATTTATTTTTAAATTCGGAAGAATATTATAATATAATTTTATAATATAATCGTATAATATAATTTTAAAATCAAATATAATTTTAACATCAAACTTTTTATAGATTTGCACGAAAAAGAAATTTTATCTACTGATTTTAATTTTAAGTTTATTATTTTTATTTATTTAAATTACCATTTATTTTAAATTGTTTTACTCTATAGAAACGCGTTTTAAAAGCACTAACATAAACAAACACGGGGTTTCAGATAGCCTTGTGATCTTTGAGCTAGTAAAAAATAATTGAATGTGCAGTATAAGTTGAAACGGAACAGTCTACAGTTTTATTTGTAACAATGGCTAATGCTGATGTCATGCGAGAAAATCATTTTCCGAACATTTCTGCCTAACGGAATAATTAAAGTTTGTAAACGAATTTTAGTATCATAGGTTAAATTAATACCTTCGAGTTTTCAAGAGTTAAAATAGTAATTATAATAGTTTTCAATGGCACAAATAGTTTCGAAGCTTTTAGAGATTTGACTGGGCGTTGTTTGACAAGATCGGGCATAAACATAATTTTAGTTAAAAATGTACTAGGTAAAAATGTATTTAGTAAAAAATGCATTAAGACAAAAATGTATTATTAGTGAGTTCAAAAAGAAAAATAAAAAACGTAATAAAAAAATCCAACATTTTTTATTTAAATTATATTAAATAAATGCATAAAACTCAAAAATGAATGAAAATAACTAGCTAATTAATATTTTTATTCATTTTGCAAAATAATTGCATTTTCAGCTTTTAGAAATCTCACCGAGTTTTAGAAAAACTGTAACGATTTCCTTCGACATTTCCGTTACAAACACTTGTACTTTTTCCCTAAAAAAGTAACGAAAGTACAAGTAAAAGTACTAAATTTAAAAAGTAACGAAGTACAAGTAAAAGTACTTACTTTTTACTTGTACCGGCGGTACAAGTAACGAAAGTAAAAGTACTGCCATCTATGTTTACTACAGCTAAATACATTTTTCAGAAATAAAACTCTCATTTTAAAAAAAAATATACTAATCAGGGACCATTTATTTCATAATTTTGATGATCATTCTTTTCATAAAATCATGTGATTTTCAATGTAATGTAAATCATGCATATTTGACAAATCTAGTGATTAGCGTGTGGTGATGCGTTATTCTATGTAGTCTAAGAGTTCACTAGCATTTCTCCAATTTTAAATTACTTGCACGATTACTTGCACGCTCTGTTGTAAACACACTCCTCTAATTCGATTCTGGGTAATAGAGCATTTACTCATTTGTATTTCTTCTATTAAATGTCCCATCTTCTAATCAATTTTTTAATCAATATGTGTTAAACCAAATGCTTTTGATAAAAAAATAAGTGAAAATAAAAGTTTTTTTCTTGTTCACCTAAAGTAGTTATTAAAAAATTGATGTAACCTATAGCGAATAAAATTTCAGGAATTTTGTAGATCAATTTTCATTGCATAGTATATTCACCAAAGATTAAAACCGAGAAACAATTGATTTTCTGACATTTATATTCCTCTGTCGACGAAACTCAGAAGCATAAGGTACTTTGAATAAATGTAGAATTACAAAATAAATTCAAGCATCTGATTTAAGAGACATTTAGAGATAACATTGCTTTTAAGACTTATTACCCATTTTGTAAATGCATAATGTTTTCTTGAAATCGCTGCGTTAACGACCACTTTATTTCGCGAAAGAGCGCAGTTAAGACATAAATACATGTTACCCCTGGCACTTTTAAAAGTATAAAACGATACTAAACTTGTTTGATTTAACCTGTTTGTCGATATTGTGATATTTTTGTAAATTTATTGTTTCTCTATTTTAAGTGCTTTTTTATGACTTTAAGTAAGTTCAGGAAGCTTTACAATATGTTAAGCAAAGATTAAAGTACCCATAAAAAGACATTAAGACGCGCGTTAAATAAAATTTTTCAGTACATTTATGTGAAGGCTTTTATGACCTTACATCAAATGTCTGATTTCAAATAGCTATTTTCAGTAATGGAAAAACACAGTAATAATGCTTAATAACATATTTGAGATTTGATAAATTTAGTTTCGGGGGAAGTTATTCAAAATAAATAAAATTCGAAGGGAAAAAGAAAATGTGTTTTGATAATTACATTAAAAATATTATGTCTGATAATATTACGTATTGCGAATATTATGTAAACTAATTAAATTTTTAATTATAAAAAAATCTTTTCGAAAATTGTGTATTTACAAAATTGATTTTAACAACTAGTGCAATAAAAATTTTTTTTTACATAATTAACTTTTTTCCGCACCCCATGAATCGCATCCTTTTGTGTAATCGCATCTTTTGAAATTCGTATATCTTTCTTGCCGAAAGTAATGTTTCTTAATTATTTAAACGTCATTCACAATATTTTTAAATAAATGAAATAAACTTCTTTAAGTTAAAAAAGAAACAGTTACAAAAATATCTTTACAGGATTATTTTTAGTTCAATTTAAAATATCCTCCTAATGAAACTTTTTTTACCACCAATAAGCACATTGTAAAAAATTTTGGATCAAAATTCATTTAATCGTAAATTTTATAACGTAATTTTTACCAAAATATCTATTTAATTACAGTAATATTACAGTAATTAAAGATTTTACAGCAAATATTAACGTTAAAGTTACGGAATAAGAAATTTTTTGCTAAGAAAATTTTTACAGTAAAAATTTCTTTTACTTATTGCGGTTGGGGTAAAAAATATTTTCACCCTGAGTACTGGTATTTTTTACTGTAAAATAATCAGGAATTTTCTATAGTGCATGTAATTAAGTATCTTACGAAATTACATTACTCTGCTTATTAAAATATTTATTTTAGAAAGTATTTTTTTGCTTCCAGAAAAACATGTATTATTGGGTCTAAAATTTTCTTATGGCTCTTAAACATTTAATATCTAATCATGAAATACCTTAAAAAATTCCATTAATTAAATAAAAAATAAACTGCTGACATAAACAGAAAGGAAATAAATTGCTTAATTACATCCTTTAAAATTTATCCTGCTGATTCTTCCTTTTATAATAAGGGAACGTTTTAGAAACAATTTCAAGAAATAATTGTTTTATAAAACACTTTACAAAATGCAATTAGCTAATTTAAACGGTACGTTTATGCATGAAAATCATCGTTTTGTAAGATTTATTTTTCAAATCCTCTTTTTTATGGAGTTTGTCCTCAAAACATAAAACTCCAAAAATAAAACAGCTAGTTTATCAGAAGAATGTTAGTTACAAAAATTGTTTTCACTTTATTAGAATAAAATCTTTGCATAGCTTAATAATTTCGGAAACGAAATAAGTTATACATTTGGAATTCAGCATTCTCTTGCGTTTAAAGTATTACCAAACTTAATAATCTACAAAAACGAGTTCTTATAAAGTCTTCCTATCCTATATTTTAATTATGTATAAGTCGACCCATCTTTTTCGGTTATGAGATAGCAAATTTCTGACTTGGAGGGTGTCGAAGTCGACAGCTGAAAGAAACAACAATCTTAGAATTTGTATTCTAAATTTACGGTAAAATAACCGGCAATAGTCTGTCCCTCCAATTAACCATAAAATCCCTCCAATTAACCATGAAACCATCCAATTAAGATTTTACCCATAAGGTTTTTTAACCATTCACAACTAGTATGAAAATATTAGAATATTTTGTGTTAAACAGATTTATGGTGCTACCATCTATGCGTGATTGAGAATATTGAACTCTTCATGTTCTCAATTGAACTCTTCATATTGAGAATATTGAACTCTTCATGTTCTCAATTGAACTCTTCATATTGAGAATATTGAACTAGAAACTCTTCATGCGTTGAAGGGAAAGGAGAAAATAATAGGGGGACGCGAATCCCAGCTCTATCGGTCGTGAGTTTGACATAATAGCCCTCTCTACTATAATATGTGCAAAGCTGTATGAGACTAAGTGGCTTCATTAGATGGGCCTAATTGGTGCGATAAAATTCTGGTTGTTTAACCCTGTTAATTAGAAGCAGTAAATAAACTATTTTTTTCACAGTTATGACGGTTTGAATACCATCTTAGCTATGGTTATTAGACAGTTTTGTTTGAATATAGTAAAATAGCAATGAAATAAATTCCTGCTTAACCATTTTTTTATATTTCTAATAGGGCAGATGATGTTCTGGAATCTTTAAATTTGTAGTTTTTTTTAAATATGTTTTAAAAGTTTTCAATTTATAGAATGTTTTTATTACATCTTTTGATTTTTGCTTAATTTTCCTATTTTTTCCAAACGTATTGTTTTTAGCATTATTTCTAAAAAAAAATCCCTTACCTATGTGTAAAGAAAATATGATAAAATAAAACACAAAAATTATTGACAGTAACATATTAAAAATAGTTTTTTAAAGGAGTAAATTGATTCATTGCTATCTCATTGTTTTTAAATACACCGATAGTTCACTATCAATTAATTATCTAAATTTTTTTTTTAAATAAACTTGCAGAAATACTTTTTGATACACAACTATGAACTTATATATGTATCCATATTGTGCCCTTAAACACGACAATAATTTACTAAAAATTTTCAACAGTATACACCCAATAACCTGAAGGGAAACATAAAAAAATGAAGAAGTTTAATTAATGATAACAAATTTACTTTTAAAGTAAAGTAAGCCATTGAAAAAAATTAATTAGTTCCTTATGTTTAATTTTTACCTTGAATGAGGAACTCATTTAAAGTTTAATTAGTACTCATTTTCTAGTCTAGAGAACAAAGTAAAAGGCAAGTTTGAAAAATGAAGCGCCATTTTCTTAAACTTCCTCCCATTTTCTAAAGTAAAATGTAAAATTGATGCCTATTTATTTTAAAGTTATAGCAACTCCTCCCTATAAATACAAATAGACAAGTAATTAAATATATTAAATAAATTAATTAAATTTCACGTAAAGAAGCATAAAAATATTTATTTCGATCAGAAACTTTAACAAGGTAAATTTAAAAAATGTCTTTTAAATTTTTCAAACTTCTATTGATGTATTTTAATTCTTTTATTCATTTAGTTATATTTAATAAAAAAAGTATCATTTAAAGCTTAGAACGATAGATTTTTGTCTTTGATTCAAAAATTAAGTTTCGATTGTAAGTAATTGTATTCAACTTTTTATAACTAAATAAATTTTGCAGATTTCATCTATTTGTCATTTTTTCCTTAATAAAACTATGCAACTATATTTTTAATTGACATTAAATGGCAGAAAACATTAATGCTTCAATTTTAGATAAAAGATAGTGATTTATACAATACTATTTTAGCTCATTTAAACTTTCATTTTTTTAATAACTTGGTGGATGATATCATTTTTAATTCCTATGTAGTATTTAAAGCGTTTCATATTTTTTTAAAAGCAAGTTTTAGAAGATTAAGTATAAAAATATATATTCGGATTTTAAATTAGAAATAAAAAATATATAACCTTTGACGGAACTGGAAGCAGATATTTGAATAACTATTTAAACTTGAATGTTAGAATGCGTTTAGAAAAGAGATTACAAAAATGAGTTCTGCATGAACTAAATTTTCGACATGTAAATTTGTGAAATTTTATTTAACGAAATCAATTAGAAAATGTGCAAGTTAAGATTAAAATAAAATAACGTATGAAAACGGCATGAAAAACTAAATTAAACGAAATTATTCTACCGCTTCCCCTTTCCGAAATTGTGTATAAATTAGACGAATAAAATAGCAATCATATCAATTAAAATAATATTTGAATCATAACACAGCTACAGAAAATTACAAGGAATTTTTTAAACTTTTTCTTTACTTTAATTTAAATGAAAAGCGAGTTAGGAATATATAAAGGAAGAATAGAGACTGATGAAAATATTCAAAACTAACATTAAAATGTACAGAAATTTAATCGAAAGACACTTGTTCAGACATAATTGAAAGAAAATTTTATACACAGACAATTATTCGAAAATCAGTACTGAGTTTTATTCTAACATAATGCTTACATATCCTTGAATACATAATAACTATAAATAGCCACAAATTTAAAATTCTAATAAATCATCCACATATTTTTCTGAAATGATTTACTTAACTCAATACGATCAGCTCTTTTTTTTTCCTCAGTTTTAAAAAAGAAGAAATAAAATACACACCTGCTTGTTTTTTACCTTTCTTCCATCAATCAATCAGAACAGTTGATCCGAAAATAGACGGTAAAATGTTTTCTCTAAAGTACTTTTTGTCATCCACTTTTCTATTGAAACGTGATTTATGAAGAAAAGAGATCATATTTCTGATTTAAAAATAAAGCCATGTTTTAGAGCACTTCATTCATCTGCCTTTTTTTACGATTTTTTTTTCATGGCTTAAAATTATAGTTAGGTTAATAATGCTATGTAAAAAAATATGTATATATATTACGTTTTTATGCCTGACATAACATACATTAAATGTTTCGTGAATTAAGAGTTTGTTTCTCGATTTTTCGATACACTTCTAACATTGTATTTGATATATCGCATTGTTTGTTGATGGTAATCACCGGATTAACATTGCAAGCTTTAAATATTTCGGATACACAATTCCGAATTTTTTATACCTGCAAAGCCCAGTGGCTTAAGTATATAAGCTTTCATTGAAAAGGATCAGATTTTTTTCGCCTGTGGATAGTTGAAACTCACTTACCTTTAAATTATAAGTCAGTCTGTAAGTAAAGGTGGCCTATCCACAATTCTCATGAGTAAAAAATAATTTACTGTTGTTAAAATACTTTACAATTTTTTATGTATGCATTTATTTTCAATTTAGGACCTCGATTATGTTGTTATTCTTAGGTATGTATCATTGAGTGTCGATTACATTTGCTACTCAATGATATATTATTTGAAAATAATGAAAATGTGATACTCAATGATAATATTTTATTGACCTTCTAATTTGGAAATGAAATTTTGTCGCCTGCACTATCAGACACTAGTTCCTCAAGTTGTCATGGAGTCGCACTAGAACTTGATGCGTTTTCACCAACATGCGAGAAGATAATCTTATGTCTTAGAGTCTTGTCTTATCTGGAAATTTAGCACAGAAGTAAATATCACACCACATGTCCAAAAAAATAAACTCGTTTACTTTTCATCCTAATATCTGGAGAAAAGGGTTGATAAACGAGACACCCAACTTTTTCGTAGGAGTTTAGGCTACGGATGTAAAGATCCCTGACTCGATCCCGGCTTTAACCAAAGAATGTTTCTCCTGTACTTACTCTATATTGGTAACAGACAATGAGCACGCAGCTCTCGCATTCCTCGACAGATGTCTAGCGTATCCAATGGTTTGCTTTAATTTAACAAATAAATAGCCCGAGTCTTAAAGGTAAAATCTCGAACTTAGCAATAACTTTTTCGTCACTTAATGGTCATTATCCATGCTCTCAACGAGAAAAAAAATACAGGCTGACATGTATTTTAACGATCATATTAATTTTACGGACATATTTCTTTTATATCTGTTCACCTGAACACTTCATGCCGGTCTCTGACCGTTATCTAGTGGGAAACAATTTTAGAATGTTTCATTTTATTAAATTGATCTGCTATTTGCATTCAAAATTTGGAGTAGACTAGCCAATTAATCGGGATTTTTCCTACAATTGTAGTTTATAATAATAATAATAAAGCTACATGTGAAAATTAAATCAGCTGAAGCACATACTTTTATTTACTTAACTAAATTAAACTGATTTTAAATCGGAGAAATATTAAATAAACCATGCATCCAACTTTATATAATACATCCAACAAATATAATTAAAAAAAATTACAAGTGTAAGTTTTAAAAATAATTAACTCCCTAAAGAAAGCCATTAAATATCTTCAAGAAACTAGGATTTCGTTGAAACTATTTTATCAGAAAGAATTCAGCAGTAATATTTTCAAAAAATCAGAATTGTGATTAAATGTACAAGTAATAGCTTTGTGAAAAATTTCATTTTTAAATTAATATTCAACTTTTACCCTCTTGGGATTCCAACGTTCCATTAAAATAGAAAATAACAAATACATAAATATATGCATTAAAATCAGCATTCCTGAAAGTCGTTTTGGTACGGCATAGTATGGATTTATAATTGAAACACAACGATTACAAAAGAAAGAAATAGGTATTGGGCAGAGTAATTTTCAAATCTTCTGAAGATTATATTTCATTCCCAGTAAGAAAGAATAAGTTATCATTTTACATTGAAAAGGCAGAAATGGAAGAAGAATTTTTAATATAAAACTTTCATTTAATTAAAGAACATGAAATTCTGTCGTTGCATTGTTTTTTTTCTTCATATAGTAGAATTGAGTTGCTGTTTTTTATTCTATATTTATACGTTTATTGTTCAACGCCTGTTTTGTGTATTTCTTATGAAATTAATGGGCGTTTCATTAACTTCGGTCCTTTAGGATATTTTAGACTTTTTCTTGTACTGAAAACTTTAGATATTTGGATGCATGTAGAGATTTTTTTGTTACGTCATTACATCTTCTGTTATAGGAGATATTCTGATTCATTGATTTTTTCTGTATTTGGGATTGTGAGACTATATAAAACATCATATTTATATTGTGAAAAAAACTAAAATTTCAAGAATTTTTTTATTGCGCTGCTAAAGTTTGAAGATTAGAAGATCTTTATTATATTTCTCACAATGATTGCCTTAAAATTAGTGCATCAAAAAGCAACTGTAGGAGTAATGCCAAGTTTAATTATGTCCCCTTATTAAAATTGGCATAAAGCCTCGCAGATATGTAAATGATTGGAAATGCTACGTGATTGTGCATTGCGTAATGTCACCATAGGTCGTTGGACTTTGTTATCCTTGGAGTATAAAATAGGTATGTAGAGTTGTTTGCGTGTTCTTAATTTATTGCAAAGTGAAGCTTTTTTAAGCAGGAATACCGTTACTACGATTACAGAACACGATATAAATCTGTCAGAGTTTGATTGGAGAAAAATAATCGAGAAAACGGAAGCCGGGTGGTCAGCTTGGTGAGTAGTCCTGATTCAACTGAGGGAATGTTTTAGAACCAATGGACAATAGAGGTCACTTACACAGCGAAGAGGCTCAGGATTCCCAATGCTGACCATTGTTCGAGCAGACTTAAATATTATGTAACACGAACTCAAATATTGTAACGTCTGATTGACCATCAACCGGACCAATTCAGCACTTTCACTGCAGGCTTTTGTGTTAGTCCGTGCCATGTCGATGAGCCTGGCTAGCTGTGCTGTCATTGACACCACCTTACCATTGCCTCATTTCGGAGAAGTGCCACGCTTGACGAGATCGGACTGAAACTGAGAGCCAAGTCTTCTTAATCGACCATCTCAATTCAAATCACGTGTATGGCTGGTCGGTAGAAGCTGCACACCATTTCACGCCGATTACTGTGCTGACATAAAATATCATCTGATACAGATGGATCATGGGTTAGAGTCCTATGGCTGCCAGGATAATCGTGGGTTTCTTTCCCAATTTTTTTCACAATGTTACGCAAATGCAGGTTATTTCCATGAGAAAAGTCGTCTAATAAATTTTGATCGAGGAGTTCTCTTGTCTTCTAGATTAGGTTCAAAAGTATAAGACTAAGAAGTTAAACAATGGTAGTCCTAAACTCGAAATTGGGTCATTTTTTCAACGAATGTGATAAATAAAAAAAAACCTTTACGTGTGTGGAGGAACTGGGGTGAACGTCTCAATTTCGCCTTAACTGTGACTGGTGTGATGGTATGGGGTGCAATCGCTAACCACACACGATCACACCTAATATTGATCCACAGTGCCATGATGGCTCAGTAGTACGTTCATGACATTCTTCAACCACATGAATCATCTATTATTTCTATCATCTAATCTACTACTGCTATCATCTAAAATTATATATCCATTTAATGTGATGATCTGATCATATGCTAATCAAATTATAAATAAATTACTCAATTGTGACATTATGTATTCATCATATGTTTATCATGTCATTATTTTTTTAACAAGCGAAACATTTGCTTCTAAATGGTTGCATAAAATTTATGTTGTAATACAATTATTTTACTATATGTTTATCATATGATATGTTTATCTCAATTAAAAAAAATTTATTTTATAATTAATTTAAATTCATGCATGGAATTTATACATACATACGGGATAATGTTTCAAATATTATATATTTTTAGATTAAAAGAAAAACGTAAGAGTCTGCAATAGGTAAATGGATATTTTATATGTTTCGAATTAGCAACAAAATGCAGAATGTACAATTATTAAAACAATAATTTTATATAAGACATTATTTTGCAATGCAAGAAAATATTTATTTTCATAAGTTATTTCTGTGATTTTAGGTTATTAAATAATGAATCACAATTGTTCCTTTTTAAAAAAGAAAAAAAAAACTTAAAATTAGAAAAAAATGCATGCATTGCTGGAAAATTTTTTTCAACAGATACAATGAAAAATCTTATTTTATTACTTATCTTTCTAAAAATACTCTAAGAGGACATGCTTCGAAAAATTAAGACGCGTAGCATAAAGAGTAATTAATTAAAAAAAACTTTTTAATTTATTTGAATTAATTTAGAAGAATGAGAATTTATTATTAATTGATGCTTGAACAATTAAGGTAATAATTTTTTGGCATTAATAAAAAAAGAATTTAATTTATTTTGAAAGAAGGTTTTACTTTCGATCCGTTTTTTTTTAGATTTTAGTATAGTTAATATTTATAATTATTTTATGTTCAATAAATTTTTTTCAAAATCCTAATTTTCTTTCGACAAAAAATGAATTTAAAATAAATAAAAATGAAAAAAAAGCGGTTTTACGATTAACTGAAAATATGCCCATAATTGGTTTGTATAGAAAAAATTAAGGATGTTTATATTCTACATATTTCGTTGGCATTTTTGTATTCATTTCAGTTACTTTATTCATGATATATTGCTTTATAAAATGCTGTAATTTGTCAAAAGTAAAAGCAAAACTTAAAATTAATGGCTGAAATATCCTGAAAATTGTTTTTCATTTAATAAATTGCAAATGATTTATAACTTACTGTTTTACGTACATTACGTAGAAACTTTGAGGAGCATTTTTATCATTAATCAAAATGAAGTACGAAACTTTACTTTCTAACGTTCGTAAAGTTGAGAAAACTGAAATCTGCGTTTAGATTTCCAATCGATAGCAAGCATATTAACCGTAAATCTTGTTTTCTAAAAACTAATATCTAAGTACTTCAGGAACTTGTGCATAATCAGCACTACATTTTACAAGAATTTGGAATCATATATTTAAATTTCGTTATCTTCCAAAGAACTGCTTGAAATATTTTTGCGGAATTACTTATTATTCATATTTAATGTTTTCTTTTAAATTGGATAACTTACTTAATGCAAATGTTTGAAATTTTAGATCTTCTGAAAATGATATATAATCTGAATATGATATATATTCTGAATATGATATATATCTGAATATGATATATATTAATGATATATATTAATGATATATATTCTGAAATGAATGATGAATATATATATATATATATATATATATATATATATATATATATATATATATATATATATATATATATATATATATATATATATATATATATATATATATATATATATATATATATATATATATATATATATATATATATATATATATATATATATATATATATATATATATTAGTTATATGAGTAGTTTTGACCATACTTTTATTTTCAGCATAGAGTTAGAAAATGCTCTTCAAACGCCGCAAATGCTGTCTTGTGAAATTTATATCAAGAATCGAGGTTGCATTAAGTGAGTTGAAGGTTTAAAATTGAAGAGATGATCATTATAAAGAAGCCACTTCGTGTATAAAATGACTAAAGCATTTTAAATCCATGGTTTTTATGAAATGAAATACCGATGAGACGAGTAAAAGCATTAACTGACGCAATAGGTACAATGATTAAATATATATATATATATATATATATATATATATATATATATATATATATATATATATATATATATATATATATATATATATATATATATATATATATATATATATATATATATATATATATATATATATATATATATATATATATATATATATATATATATATATATATATATATATATATATATATATATATATATATATATATATATATATATATATATATATATATATATATATATATACTATCATCATTCACCAGGGAGCTATTGTTTTAAAATAAGCTATGAATGATTCAGTTTTGTCAAATATTTTAAGAAAACATCAGTGATGTTTGCTAGCTTCTGGTTCCATTCAAGAAAATTAATTTATTGCTTGTTCTTTTTTACTTATTAGTGTCCGTTATACCAGGTTGTTCGTTATACCAGAATTATCAACGTGATCATGATAACCTAAGTACACTACGCCCCCAGCAAAAAACTTCTTATGTTTAGGCTCGTGTTTATTTGATTATATTAATGCCTATACTGTAAAATAAAAAATTAAATATTCAGAATAAACGGTAATTAAAATTCAAAAACGAAATAGACTAAATAGAAAATAGTACTAATTCGTAGAGGAGAAACGTAATAAAACACCAATTTTAATTAATGACGTCAATGATAATTAATTCTGATGATTGTTATTAACTGAAGTAAAACAAATTCTTCACACTAAAAAGAAAAAATAAGTATAAATGCTACTAATTCATTTTAGAAAGCCTGAAAATTCGTCTTGCTTGACACCAATGATGCCTAATTTCGGTAATAGGCACTACTGGCATCATGGTAATTGGTGAAGTATTAATAGGTACCAAATATTCTCCAATTTAGTTACAAAGTTTTTTTAAAGTAAATTTGGAGATTTCACTAATTTTTTTTATGCTAATTTTTTTTTACAATGCGTCGAAGAGATAAGTAAAGGAGAAAATATCTTCATTGTGGCAAATTTTAAATATCATGAATTTATTTCCTCAAGTAACAGCATTATGCCAGATGATACTAAATGCAGTAAACTTTATATTTATTTCGATGATATAAATGAAACTAATAACGAATCTTTTGCTTAATTTAATAACGTAAAGCCACCGAAAGGGTAACAAATAGTAAATAAAATACATTAAAATTACATTAGGAGCATGAGACATTAGGAGTGTACTATCATGAATCAAATTTTAAACACTTATTTAAAATATGTTCTTAATAAAATAATTATTTCTACCAAGAAAAGCAAATTTTATAACTACTTATAGATCAAAAGAAACGCATGATCTCCAAATTAAGTATTCGATAATGCAGTTTAGGCATTCCTTATTGAATGCAACTTTAAAGCTCTCAAGGGAATTATTTGGATAACAACTATTATCGAACATTTCAACTATTAGTCAAACGACATGCTCATTACTTAAAGAATATTTTGCGTGCAATTGATGACTTTATTCTCTTAGAGTTTTGTAATTAATGACTATTTTCCATGAAACATTTCGATCGCAATATCTTAAACCTATTTTTAGGCTCTCATTTCTACATTTCTAATGTCAAAGTTTTGAATATTATTGATTGTTTTAGTACAGTTACTTTCAAAGAATTGAAAAGTCATATTTTTAGATGTTTGTGAATTTCGTTTATTGTCAGAATTGTATTTTTGTATTACATTCCCTTATTTAAACTATTATTAAAGTTCAAAGCTTAAAAATACGTATAAATAACAATAAAGCGTCGTGAAATTTCTTTGAATTATTTACAAACTATTACGCACTTCCTCCCGTTTTTTTCTTCCTCTATTGTTTCACTGTACCAATAATAATTCAAAGTAATTGCTAGAGAACAGTGATGTTCATAAAAAGTATAAAATGTATTTTGATAAATTACATTTTTTTACATGAGAAGGCTGGAAATAATTTATTAAATATTTTTAGAATTCGCTTTTCATTAATAACAATATTAATTAAATTCATACTTACAGAAAATTTAAGAGAAATTATACGCTTTCTATCTGTTTTCATTTTTTCAACTGCAGTATTATTTTATATTTTTATTCCAATATTTACTTTAAAGTCTTATATACTTGAGTCATGTAATTGCAAACATTAGTTATTTTTGCAATTAAATTGAGAACATTTTGTAATTTTTAGATAGAAGTTCGAATTTATTTAAAATTTTAATTTAATTTAATTACCCAGTCAAAACTTATAAAAATATTTTATATAAAAAGTTTTTTCTTAGCAGATTGGTAATTAAATCAGAATTTCCTTTTCGAAGTAGTACACATAAGCTTCTGACTTCATTTTAGTAATCAAATTTCTTCTTTTTACAAAATCTTTCTTTTTACACAAAATGTACGTAATAAAATTTATTAACTGACATCAAAATTAGCCTTATTTTTCATTCTCATGAATAAGTCTCATTTCTATAAGAGATGTCTAATTTGCGAAAGGTTGTAAAGTTAGAAGTTACTCAAGAGGCTTTTCAAGATAACATGCTAATTTTTTTCAATCCATCCGACGTACATTAGTTCAGACATCTCCATTATTAACACGTTTAATTTCGTTTTCAATTTGGAATTTTAGTTCAACAAACCAAACCAAACTAACCAATTCAAAAGAAGAAAAAAAATATTAAGAATCTTTGATAAGATTTGTTAAGTTTTATTAACTATGTACAAGATGCAAGTATACAGAGCGCATAACATAAAATTAAAAAAAAACTACGGAAAAAAATCCCCAGAAAAACCGAAAAAATAAATAAAATATGAATAAGAATGAATAAGAAGTATATTTAATATAGAGAAAGGTCTAAGCACACCCCTATTTTTCCAAAAATTTCCAACTATGAGCCATTTTAACATTCCAAAACTATGTTTATGGGACACATTTTCGAAGAAAAGAAGAAATACGCTTTATGTTTCACAGAACCTTTTATCGATCCTTGTCTTTTTTTAAGAGAAATGCATTTCAGAGGCATTCGCTTGATCAATTTATCCAACGTACTCTAAATCCAGATGTTATGCAGATCTTTCCATCTGTTTTCGATGTTTGCTTTCATACCTCCACATTTAATTCCACAAGAACCGATCGGGGGCAGATGAAGATGCTGTGGTGGTTACCATCGCAAAAATATTTTGGCTGACTCCACCATCTACTTTTCTTTTCAGATAATTACTGCATATATTTAAGTCTGCTTTTGGACATTATCTTGTAGAAAAATAAGTCCACGCCTAAAAACTAATATTACTAATGAAGCAACACGTCACATTAAAACGTTGTGATCACTTTTTGATACACATTATTCCCTGCTGTTTCGATATAAATCAATAGATTATTCACCTGCAAGTAAATCCCCAACTTGACACTGCTTCATTCAAGTGTAAACGCAGGAGACTACGTAATCAGAAGAGAAATGCTTGTAAGGATAATGATGCATAATAATTTTGGGATAAGAGCCGAAAAGAGAAAAATCGATCCAGAGAATTATTTTCTACTGTTCTCTAGTTTTTACCGAAAAATATTTTTTTTAAAGTTTGCTGCTCCAAGGAGTGATGTCTTACACGAAGCAACTTCTGTTATTTTGAACCCGAAATTATTTTTAGACATTTCCTATATTTGCTTGTTCACACAATAGTTCCCCACAGGAAGTAATTAGTTGTTGTTAGGCGAAAGCAAGAAGTTGTTTTTAAGCACCAAAATTGTCGTTGAACAGCCTACACAATTTCGAGTTTACGACTCACGATGTTCAACTCTATGACCTTGTAATTCTGAACCCAATCAAGAAGGCAAGGGAACTCTTAGACCAAATATAGAGAGAAATTAATCTTCGTTGATGACTTTTTGATGGAACTAACTCGCATCTGCGTTACATAGAGGTTGAGAACATAAAAACCTTCAATGGATAGTGTGACGACTAGGATACTCTAGGCCATGATTCGTCTACCACATGGGATATTTTACATAAACACTGTTTTTGGTCGGAGCTGGGTGCTGAATTCGTATTGACCATCACTTAATTAATTAATCAAACAGAAAAAAACAAAAAAGTACTATTGAATTGCGTTTATTACACCTTTTTCTGAGTTTAAAGTCTTAAAAAATGATTAATGAATAATTAATTATAAAAATAAGCAGCAGTTTTTCTTCCTAGATAATGTTAATAACCAGTTTCAAATCAGACGTGGAATTCAAAATATTTTTTCTTTAAGTACCAAACGCTAAGCACCTGAAATTATATAATCATCTATACATAATACCCCAGAGGACAAAGGAACTCATGGATTAAGCATTAGGAGAAACTAACCTACGTGTATGAATTCTGATGGAAGTGGCCCGCTTTTGAGATACAAGAAGACACAAACCACGAAAATGTCCAATGTTTAGCCTGTAGGCTCAATTAGTGCAAAACGGGAATCAAACCCGTGATCTGTTTACCACTGAGAATATTTTAAGTTAGCACTGTGGTTAGTGTAATCCGGGAGCAGAATTCGCTTCAACCAGCCCCAACTATCTCTGGGATTCGTACCTGGGTCACCTAATTGGATGGCGAATGCTCTATCTCGTGAGCTACTGCATCTCATCTGAAAGCTTTGCTAAAGCTAAAGGGAAAGCATCACTTGAAGTGAATATTGTTTATGAAGAAAAATTAAAAGTTTTATCAACCTAGAAAGCCTCCAAAAACCACCCCATAAAATAACCGTAAATATTAATTAATTAGTAAAATTAATTTACTAGTTTTATTTACGAACATTATTTAAATAATGTCTTGTACCATTTTAAAGACAAGACCTATAACAGTTTATATTACATATCTCTCATTAGTTTTAATTTTTATTGAAAATCAAAAAAAATATTTTTAAAATAAATAATAGATGCTTATAAACTAGAAACTATTTCTATATCATTGCAAAACGCTCATTAGGATGAAATCATTATTATGCCATAATGATGTTACTTCCTAAATGTAATCTGAAATAAAAAATAAAAAGTAAAAAAACAATCAGTTTCTCCTTAAATCCGAAATGCATCGTTGTTTTGATAATGAATTTAAAATGGGAACTATTTAGGGTCAACTTGGCACTAATGACTTGGAAATTTGAAAAGACAATATTTCTCTCTGATGTTTCATTTTTCATTTATGATTTTGTCTTTCTCATATTCAGTTTAAGTTTCAAGCAATATTTCACCATTAGCAAGATGAATGAGCTTTCAGCATCTTTTGTTACTGTACATAAAAACGCTTTGAAATATAAAGTTCGATATTTTATGTCGAAAGGTAACTGTCAGATTTATAAAGACAAAATTATGCTTAGCGAATGAATACAATTTACAAAACAAGAAAAATGATAACGGATAGATTTTTTTTTAATGTTTCTTACAAATATATTGAAGTTGCATTAATAGCACGCGGTACAAAAGTATTTTAAAAATATTGTCCCCTCCAAATTTCTAAAATAAATTTCCTTAATTTTAAAGTAAAATAATGTTACTAATATTTTATTTTTATGGCATTAAATTTTACTCTTCGGTTTCAGATTTAACAAGATCAGAATTTCTCAATTAAGTATCATTTAAGAAAAAAGAAATGGGAAACAATAATAATTTAATTTTCTAAATTATGCCCTCACCATAAAAACTTTTCTTTATGGAATTTGTTAGAAAAAAAAGTTTAGTTTTGATTATATCATCTTAGACCAGACTATTCACACTCACTTCCTAATAATACACTTTCACTAAATACACTCACTGTGCAACAAAATGTAAAAAAATAAATAAATATGTGCAATATAATGCAAATAAATAAACCAGTTCTTCATTGACTGACCAGATATGATACAGGAGAGAATGAAAATACGTGAAACATAACAACAAATAACATGCAGCGATGAAAACAGCACTGAGTTTACATTAAGTAGATACTGGGGTATCATATTCGCCTTATTTACCTAATCATGTTTAAAATTTAAATAAACAACAAATTACAACAAATAGGTACATAATAATAAATAGGTGTAATATAATGCGAAAAAATAAACCAGTTCCACTTTAATTGACCAGATATGATACAGGAGAGTAACAAAATACGTGAAATATAACGAAGAATAACATGCAGAGATGAAAACAGCATTGAGTTTACATTAAGTATATACTGAGGTATTATATTTGCCTTATTTACCTAATCATATTTAAAATTCAAATAAACAACAAATTACAACAAATAGGTACATAATAATAAATAGGTGCAATATAATGCAAAAGAATAAGCCAATTCTTCTTTAATTGACCAGATATGATACAGGAGAGAAACAAAATACGTGAAACATAACAACAAATAACATGCAGAGATGAAAACAGCATTGCGTTTACTTTAAGTATATACTGAGGTATTATATTTGCCCTAGTTACCCAATCATATTTAAAATTCAAATAAACAACAAATTGCAACAAAAAGGTAAATAATAATAAATAGGTGCATTATAATGCAAAAAAATAAGCCAATTCTTCTTTAATTGACCAGATATGATACAGGAGAGTAACAAAATACGTGAAACATAACAACAAATAACATGCAGAGATGAAAACAGCACTGAGTTTACATTAAGTATATACTGGGGTATCATATTCGCCTTACTTACCTAATCATGTTTAAAATTTAAATAAACAACAAATAGGTACATAATAATAAATAGGTGTAATATAATGCGAAAAAATAAACCAGTTCCTCTTTAATTGACCACATATGATACAGGAGAGTAACAAAATACGTGAAATATAACTAAGAATAACATGCAGAGATGAAAACAGCATTGAGTTTACATTAAGTATATACTGAGGTATTATATTTGCCTTATTTACCTAATCATATTTAAAATTCAAATAAACAACAAATTACAACAAATAGGTACATAATAATAAATAGGTGCAATACAATGCAAAAAAAATAAGCCAGTTCTTCTTCAATTGACCAGATATGATACAGGAGAGTAACAAAATACGTGAAACATAACAACAAATAACATGCAGAGATGAAAACAGCATTGAGATTACATTAAGTATATACTGAGGTATTATATTTGCCCTAGTTACCTAATCGTATTTAAAATTCAAATAAACAAAAAATTGCAACAAAAAGGTACATAATAAAAAATAGGTGCAATATAATGCGAAAAAATAAGCCAATTCTTCTTTAATTGACCAGATATGATACAGGAGAGTAACAAAATACGTGAAACATAACAAAGAATAACATGCATAGAAGAAAACAGCATTGAGTTTACTTTAAGTATATACTGAGGTATCATATTCGTCTTATTTACCTACTCATGTTTAAAATTTAAATAAGCAACACATTACAACGCCAATCAGGAATGTAAACGCCAATCATTTCCTAACAAAGTGCACAGCCTGTGACCATCCCAGCTAAAAGTAATCCACAGAATATCATTAAAGAAATCTGCGGTAAATCTGACGGTTTTGGGAACATTGCTTTCTTCAGATTTTCTGCGTACAATTTGAGGAAAACTTGTTCCACATATCTTCAGATTTTCTGTAGAATATAGGAAAATAGCATAGTTCCAAAAATCTCTAAATATTCTGTATTTTTTTGGAAAAAAATTCAGAAAGTCTAAATAAAATTATTATTAAACAAACTAGAATTTTTCTCTTTTAAATGAAAAAAATTTCTTTAGCATGACTTAAATTCTTTTTCAAACCAAAACATATATTAATTAAAAAAAGTACGAAAAAATATAATTGGAAGGAATTTTAAAAACAACGAAAAAAACAATCTATCAATAATGCTTACTATTATTTATAAAGAATGTTATAAATATCAATTTCATTCAGTTGCATAAGTAATAAATTTCTATTTTCCTTTTCTATTATATTTTCGTATTTTTACTTCCAAACCTTATTCTCGTAATTTAATTTGCGTTTTTATTTTTATTCTTATTTATACTTTTCCCATCTATTTGTTTTTTCTGTTTACTCCTTCAACTGTACTTTTTTTTTCTTTCAAGAAAAATGTTTTGCAAACACAGGTTAAATTCTATTTTGTAATTACAGATAAATCCATGGTGGCAATAAAATTTATGATCATAATTAAACGTAACTTAATTATTGCAGTTAATGAAACACATACAACTTATGTTTAAGGAATTCAAGAAAAGTTATGTGGAAAACCGAATAAAAATAGATTAATTAACTTCTATTTTTTCTTTGCTTCCAAAACTGCACACAAAATATGTACTCTAAAGTGTAACAGTAAATGTTTCAGGTATTTTCGTAAACATGTATATAAGCATGTTTCAAACTGTAATTAAAGAAAAAACATAGAGCTGGAATTTTTACTTTAATTTATTCCAAAAGACAGAAAACTGAATCTATAATCTATATTGTCTAAAATGAAAAAAAAAAAAATACATGTTTTTTTCAAGAAATAAATTTCTTCAAAAAAGGATTATAAATCTTAATTAATTAATCACAATAAATAATTTAATTTTTATTAGCACTGCTCACAATTTTATTACCCAGTTTTCACCATTATATAACTTTTTTTAAATTGAGACATTTTCACTTTTCGTTAATTACATTTAAGTTTATAACAAGAAATCCTTTTGGATTTTTTTTTCGAAAAATAATTTCTTATTGAAGTTCAAAAATTTTATTTACGCATATTGGTTAATTAATGCAATAATCTTTTCACTAATTAACTTTTAAATAAAAATTTCATTATTCAGTAGATTTTAGGAAAAAAAAAGACAAATTTTGTAATCTCTTTTGACTTATACAAATGTTTGTGTTTTAAGTCTTTACAAAGAAAAATGATTATAAAATATTTAAGAAAATTAGTAGCTAAGAATAAAAATCAATTTAAACATCTTAATCTTCTTTAATCTTCTTTTTCAATTTTGCGATATTTTATTTAATGATTAAGATGAAGGAATTATTTTTATGTAATTAAATAATGATAACTGAAATGGATTTAACTATGTTTTATTAAGTTCTGTAACGCTTGATAAGAAACAAAAAAATTTAAGTTAATGAAATTTTAACATTTTTTAAAATTATATTTATTTTATTTTGCTTTCGTTTTAGAGACATTCATTTTTGTTCTTCTTAAAAATCATACAGAAAAATTAAAATGTTTCCTCCTTGAAATAAATAAATCATAATTGAAGTTGCATATTTAAATTTTGTTTTCTCGAAGTCCATTCGACCAATTTCTTTCAAATATTCTATTTTATCATTAAAATTTGGAAAGTTAAATTTATATAAAACTTTTGTATACCCTGCAAGGTATCAAAAAATTATCACATTATAAGATGTTACTGTTTAACATAAATTCTATTTTTCAATATATAGAGTTCTTATTACTACATATTTACTAAAAAATACATAACTGTAATGTAAACTTAACCAGAAAAATTATTTTTAATCCATGCTCTAAGTATCCATGCTCTGTGTATAAAATTTTCCTACACTAACTTTTTTTCCAAGTCACATATTATAATCCTTATTTCCTTTATAATTTTACCAAAATTATTAGCAAAAAGTTTCGGAGAGTATTTTCGGGCTTTCTGGTGTTCCCGTAGAAACACAGTAAATTTTACCTTATTCTGGTAGCTTTGACCATCCTATTTTTACACGGTACAATTAAACTTCGAATTTTAATAAACATAATAATAAAAAAGTGCTCAGTATTTGATAAAAAGTATTTTTATGTGGTGCTATCTTTGAATATACGAGTCTTAGAGTTGCGCGGCAAGATTTTTTCCAATTATGAAAAAGGGTGAATTCAAAGGGATCCTGCTTAATATATGACAGTGACTGGGTAAAATTGGGGTGACGTTTCTCCTCTATACAGTATTTCCCTATCTTATGACATGGAGAAAAAAACAGTTTTTCTGTGAAGAAAAGACTGCAGGTTAAAATACGACTTTTGAACTGCAGAATCGTGATTGGGTCAGTTATTGGAACTATAAAGTTTCAAGATTGCGACAACCCTCCAGCCATATTTAGGGGTTGCAGAAATCTGAATCCGTTCGTTTTGGGGAGTGAGTTTGGAAACTAAATTGTTATTTTCGCAAACTATCATATTTATGGTTCGATGAAAAGATTTTAAGAGTAATTTCTAGAACATGAAAAATTTAATTACTAAATCAAAAGTTTTTCAGAGGATTCATTTTTGTTTTGTACATTGAACACCAATGCTACAATAGGACTGAAATTAAATATTTCTAGTTAAATGAGAACGCTGGACGATCACAAAATTAATTGTTGCAAAACAGGGCATTTCGAGAATGTTATCCGGAACGCGAGAATAATTGAATAAATTAGCCCGTACTCATAATACATTCAATATGGAATTGAATAATTTTGTAAAGGGTTTGTTGGTACCTAAATATGGTGTATGCAGTTGATGCCCTATGTATAAGTGTAGTAATTTTGAACTACGAAACTACATTGGATATGTATCGCTAAATGAAGCCATAATTTAATTATTTGCATGGCATTTCAATTTTCAGTCCTCATAGTCATAATAAAAGCAAATTATCTTGCCGCTTATATATTAAATCAATGCAAACTAAATTAACTGACATCAAGAGTAAATTTTCAGCTATTAATATTAGTTACAGTAATTTATATACAGTTCTCAGTGCTTTCGAAAGGGCATCTTTTTAAATGTGATCAAATACTGATTATACAGCATCACTTAAAAAAAAAAATACAGAATGTTATTTATATCTAATATTGCACACAATCAGACAACAATCTCTAAAGCAGTAGAAGCTCAAATAATCTTTTAATATTGATTATTTGAAGCTTTATTTATGGGTGTTACTTTTAAGTGTAACTCTCTAATTCCCAAGACATAAAATAATGTAGAATAACTGCTTTAATATAAATGAGTGTTCAAAAGTTGTATTATTCCTCTAAATTATAATAAAAATGAATTTAAAATTATTGTTATTATTTATACCACTTTTATATAACTTTTATGTTCAATAGCTTTTTAAATAACTTATTTTCAATAACTTTTATGCTTCATGCTGCAAATGTTACTTAAATGCCTGTTATGAAGTTATGTTGACTCCATTTGTTTGTAATGTCAATGACAATAAACTAATCAAAATGCATTATATCGAAAGCATACATTTACTGTTAAGGCCAAAAAAATTCTTATCTTATTTTGAATATCGGAATTCAAGTAGGAAAAAACTACGAACTTTTACAAAGATACTATTAATGGAATGCGTTGATTGATTGTCTTCAGTTGTGCCTGCTCAACTTTTTAGGTCCTTTAGACAACGAAATAACTATTTGGTTTTCACACCAACTACTTGCAGTTGTGGCATTCACAAACGCATCTATTCTTATTTTTTTACCTTCAACACAAGTTAAAGTTCAACATCAAACAGAAAAAGTTAAATGGCATAAAAATTAAGTAGAAATAAATTATTAAGGATTATTATTATGGAAAGATTACTTAAAAATAATTTTAGCATATAATAATATAACATAAGAGATCAAAACTGTAAGGGTATAATATAAAAGATATATATAAAGGGCATTATAAGTGTCAAATTAACCCCGCTTTATAACTTCTATGGTTTTTAGAAATTTTTAACTTGATGCGGTATGGTTAAGTTGTGGTTAGATTTTTTTAAATTTGTGCAAAACTAAACAAATAAATTGATTCAAAATTTCATTTGAAAAATCCTTAGGTGGTTAGAGAGAGAAATTGATTACAGATTTGAATTCAGTAATACTAATGTCTCTAAGATCAGATTTTAAAAAAAATCCCAAACAACAGAAAACAAATGAAGTTTTTTACCCAGTGTAATAAGATATATTGAATAAAAAATACAGAATGCATCAAAATCATGAGGCAATTTGAATGAAAAGAATAGGAAATTTCCTCTCAAATAATAAGCAAAATCTACATAAAAGTATTACTGTAACCTACATAAAAATTTAATGACTCCTTGCATAAAAAATATCCATATAAGTTCAATATCTTCTGCATAATTAGACTTGATATGTGGTTCATTTAATTTTGATCAGCATCTTAATGATTACTTTACTTATCGTTATATTCGCAAGCTCCTGAAGAAAGAACAATGCATTTTTCAGACTATGAAATTGAAAGTTTTATTCTGATCGTAGTCTCATATATATATTTTCAAAGAGACAATAGAAAGGGAAATGACAAACCGCAAGAGTGAAAAGAAAGAGGCTCAATTTCGCTTAAAATTGTTGCTTTTGAACAAAATGAGTTTTTATTCTTTTGTGTAAGTCTCATAAATAGAAGAAAAAAATTGCTAAGGAGTATAAAAGTTGAAACCGGAAAAATAGTTTTTTTTTATTTTTATTTTATTTTTTTTATAAAAATGCACTTTTTAAAGAGGCATTCAATGATTAAACGAATGGGAATTTTAAAAAATATGATAATTATAATACAAATTCTAACAATTATGATTATAATTTTCAGATGAAAATGCTAATACTTTTTTGTTAATTATAAAAAATATGTACTCAAACTTTAAACAGACTAATGATCTAAGAATTTTAACTTGAATATATTTTAGTACTCCGTATTTTACTAAAGTAATAATGCCAACAGGATAGTAGAATTTGGACCAATGCGGTATGATTGAAATTGGGTATTGCACAAATTTCTTTAATTTTAATTTTTTTAAAATTTGCTAGAACTTTTAAAATAAACAGATATGTAGTTTTTATGCTTGTTTGAGGATTTGAATATCCTAAATGAGAAAAATTCTGATCAATAATTTAAATCTTTACACTCACGTAGCGATTTAGAAAAAACAGAAGAAACCAATTTTTCGTATTTTTACGGTGTTCGTATTTACGGTTTCGTAGTTTTACGATGTATTTCTTCGCTTATTGTGTTAGATTGGATCATTGTGTAACTGGGATTCACCACGTGAAGATGATTGTTTGTCAATTTCCTCCAACACCCTATTCACCAATTATATAATTTTCTGGACAGGTATTGATATTATAATATCAGCTATTTCCAAATATTTTCAATACAGTAGTGTTTATTGGCTCACCTTTCCTATTTATATCTACTGCGCAATTAATCACATTATTATTATTTTTTTGAAAAATTCGGAAATACTGATCTTGAATATCGACCTCTAGCTTCATGTTCACATACTTAATTCGAAGCCTCTGCCTATCCTGCCTATCCTACAACCTAACAGTGACAGCGAGACTGGAATTTTTCAAATACGCCTAAAGTCAGAACTTGTGAGTGACTTAATATCATATTTACTTTAATCAAGCAGCATCGGGGGGGGGGGGGAGACATACCACACAAAAATTTTTATGAGTTCAATGATTGCAATTCTAAGCAGTCAGAAAAGTTAATGTTTTTCGTTTGTAGTGCGAAATTTTGAACAAAATTTTTCTGCCTACTCAGTTGAAAACAGTTGTCCATCTAAAATGAGGGAAAGTTGCTTATTTCTAGCCGTTGTTCTAGCTAATAGTTGCTTATTTCTGCCCGTCTTAAATCGAAACTTCGTCTGCAGCGTCATGGGGAGCTTATTTCTTTTTTTCTTAAGCCTAATATATTTTTAGTTTCGGTTTCTGTTTTTAATATAGTTTCGTTTTTTAAATATTATTTTCATTTATTACTTTTTTGAGGGTGGCAACACATAATAATTTCAATATTAGTTTTTAAAGGATGGCAACCCTTAGGAGAGCTTCTTTCTGCCCGGTTTCTGTACTATAGTAGGGAGGGGGGCATTTTTTAATTTAGTTTTCGTTTTTTCGTGGTGGCAACGATACCAATCCTGCATCACTAGGTTTCGTTTGGCGTCACAACTACTGTTGATAGATGGCAGTGAGTCATTCTGACAAGACATAGCAAGATAGGTCTTGATCTGTGACGTATGTATGCTGAATTCAGTTCCCTTCACTTATGCTGTTGAGTTGTGAATCACGTGACTGCGTATTATTTTTCTCATTGGCTGTTAGAGTTACTTTTTTGAGTTGGGCAACGATTAGAGAGGACTTTGAACTTCTTCCCCCACCGTTTATCACAAGTTCCTTTGCTCTGATGTGTGTTGTTGCTTTGTGAAAGTATTATTTCTTAAATTTGTTTTAGTTATGGAAGTCAATTCTTCATTAAAAAGAAAGCACGTCGAAATTCAAGTAAGTACTTATTACTTTTCTTCACTCTTATTTTATGACTGTTTATGTGAAATAATAATTTATTTATTTAATGTTAATAGATTTTCATCCTAAACATAATTTTAAATTCTTTAACTACTTATTTCTTAACTTACCTATTTGTAAACTTAATCATATATTTTTTTACTCTTAAACTGTATTTTAGATTTTCATATTACTTAGAAATAGTTTTTTTAAAATAATGTTCAATCATTAATAATGTTTTTTCTTGGTGACTCAAAATATTTATTTTTTAGGATGTACCAAAGAGGAAAGGTCTTTTCCAAGAGGGTAGCTACCCTGAGCACTTCTACCCTATCGGAGAAAATTACTTCATTTTAGCAAGTTTGTACCAAACTAAAGCTGCTATACACATAAGGAAATTCAACAGATATGGAGATAATTACTACCCATCGAGTGTTGGGTTGACGCTACAGCCGGATCAATTCAATGTTTGTTTTTCTAATGATGCGCCCACTTCAATATTCGACATTTGTGATATCAACATGCGATTAGAGGCAGTTAATCCAGACAACAAAAGAGAATTTTACCTCCTCATGGCAGAAGACGGAAGAATATCTTTGACACGTGAGACAACGTGTCGTAGTGGACGAGTTTATAAATGGCCCTTGGATATCACCCACGCCCAATGGCACGCCATCCGTAGAGTTTACGAAAATGTGATCTCCAGTTACATAACTTTGAAGTACAAGCACAGAGACTTTTTAAAAACTTTTAAAATGGTGTCAAAACGTATACTGCCAATGGAGAAACCCAACAGTGTCCGCTATGAAGAAGCAGAGGGTGATATGAATCGTTGTTTTGCCATGGTCTTATACAAACACATAGGTGAAAAGAAAGGTCTTAGCCCACCTATGCGAATTTGCGACGAAGATATTGAAATCTCTGACTTAGTCTCCATCAGAGACTTTAATGAGTCTTGTATGTATCTCAATGTTGTGGCATTAGCCAGAGACTTTGAACTATAACTTGTTGATAATCACAAGTTGTTCCCAGACCAAGAACCATTAATTGACTTTTTAAGTGAGAACTATTTAAAAAATATTCGATTGGATGAATGCATTGCTGCTGCAAGGAAGGATTTTTGTAGTTATGATTTTTAATTTTTTTTTAAGTATTTAAATATATTTGTTTGAATAAATGTAATTAGTTTGTTAAACATTTTTGTTTTTTTCTTTCCATGTGTTAACTGACTTTTCATTTTTCAGAGGATTGTGAAATTTTCTTTTTCAGCAGGCATGAATTTTCTTTCTTTCACGTCTTTTCAGAGAGAGACAGTTTTATTGTTAAAAGTTATTGCATGATGTTTGTTATTTAAAAAAGAGATAATATTAATTTTTGTGGTATTTTGTTCCATACCAATATATTTAAATTTTAATTCTTTACTAAATTAACTTTATAGGAATACTTTTTCTTATTGATAGAATTTTGTTATGGATAGTTTACTTTCATCTGTTTATAAGAAACCTGAACACCCAGGAAGTTTTGGTGGTGTTGATGCAATTTATAATGCCGTGAAAGGTAGAGTGAAGAAGAGTGACATTAAGAAATGGTTAGAAACTAAAGATTCTTATACGTTGCATAAACCGGTTAAACATAAATCTAGGCGAAATCGAGTGATTGTTGGTGGTATAGATGAACAATTTCAAATCGATTTGGTCGATTTACAATCATTAGCAAAATTTAATAATGGATATAAATATTTGTTAACGTGTATAGATTGTTTCTCTAAATTTGCTTGGGCTGTGCCTGTAAAAGACAAATCAGCCAAAAATATGTTGTCTGCTTTAAAAACTATTTTTAAAGAAAGAAAACCAGAAAATTTACAGTCAGATAAAGGAACAGAATTTACAAACAAGACTGTGCAACAATATCTTAAAAGGATAGGAGTTCATTTTTTTACTACAAATAATGAAACGAAATCAAGTATCGTGGAGAGATTTAATCGCACTTTAGAAACGAAGATGTGGAAATACTTTACAGAATTTAACACAAAGAAATATATCAATGTTATTTCAAAGTTAGTTCATAGTTATAATCATACTAAACATCGAAGTATAAAAATGGAACCTACTTCGGTGAATATCGATAACAAGTATGGAATACTTTATATAAGGATATGATAAATAATGAAAAACCTGTTTTTCAATTAGGCGACATAGTTCGTATTAGTAAATCAAAACTTACATTTGAGAAAGGTTATGAAAATATTTGGACGCGTGAATTATTCGTCATAGATAAAATAATCACGCGAAATCCCATAGTGTATAAATTAAAAGATTTAATGAATGAGCCAATCGAAGGTACTTTTTATGCCGAAGAATTACAAAAAGTTGTTGATTCTGGTTTTTATCCAGTTGAAAAAGTCATTAAGAAGAAAAAAATGAATGGGAAGATGCAATATTTTGTTAAGTTTCTCGGTTATTCGGATAAGTTTAATGATTGGGTGACGGATGTTCAAAAAGTATAAATAGCAGAGCGCATTCCTTAAAAGGTTCATTTTAAAAAATGTCTTTCTACGTAACGTTACCTTCCGATAGCTCGATGCGTTTTTTTCCTGATAACAAAATCTCTCATTTCAAAAACTCAATTACCTATGCCAGTGGATTTAAAGAGTGAATGGGAAGTGGGACTCTCTGAAATCATATATCCCCATTCTTGGCTGAACGTCAATGAAACTAACAATTATTTTCATTACAAGATTAGTAATGGGAATATCGTTTCGACTGTTAAGCAAACAATTGATGTGGGATGTTATGAATCCATGTTTGATATTGTTTCAGCGATACCACTTGCTTTGCCTAAAAATCCCAGTCGGTTTACAATAAGTTACAATAAACCTACGAAACGAGTTAAAATTAATGCAGTTCAAGGTTGCAGTCTTCATTTAGAGAAGTTAGGGTGATTGTTATGTTTCCGTTCTGATACAACTATCACCGGTAATATGAAAAGTGAATTTGTTGCTGATGCATGGTCCACATTTTCGGTTTTCTACGTTTACACGGATCTTTTTTCACCTCAAATAGTGGGTGATACCCAAGCTCCTTTATTGCGAATCGTGCGAATCAAAGGACAAGATGGAGAAACAATCAGTCAGTATTATGATCGACCTCAACACTTACCCTTAATGAGACATTCATTTCAAACAATTCAAGTTGAACTTAGACTGAATTCAGGTGCTTTTGTTCCATTTGAAAGCGGTAAAGTGATGGTCGTATTGCATTTTCGAATGCGGCATTTTCTATAAAAACCCAAACTTTTTTCAAAAATGTTTCATTTCAAGTTTAACTGTCAAGATGAAAGTACCTTATATCTGCTGCTCCAAGAAATTGGAAGACCATTATTCCTCTCAATCGGGAAATGGTTTGCCATATTATCGTGGTATATCCTATCAGAAAGGTTATGGTCTGGGCGGTATATTTAGACGACTATTTAGAGCCGCGTTACCGTACATTGTTCGAGGATCCAAAACAGTTGGAAAGAAGCATTAGTCACCGGATCACGTGTTATGTCTGATGTCTTAGCAGGTGAAGATTTGAAAACATCAGCTAAAAAAAGAGCAAAAGAATCGGGAAAAAATCTAGCCAATAAGGCACTTGGAAAAATACAGTCCATAGTGGGTAGTGGACGGTATAAAAGAAAGCGCAAGTCTAAGAAAGAGATCATTTCATCAAAGAAACAGAAAGCGAGAGGTCGTGATATTTTCGACTCATCATGACGTTTGTTTTAAAAGGTTCCCCGGAATGTGTGAAATCTGAATTGGAATTGTTTCAGATGCCTGGCACACAGACAGTTATTCAAAGCGGACAGTGGGTTGAATTTCACCCGTTATCGAATGTGTTTGATGGCGGTCCCGTCGAATTTCACATTTCTGGGTCAGGTGATGAATTTATTGATTTAAGTCAGACTCAACTTCATGTGCAAGCAAAAATTTTAAAAGACGATAATACCAATTTGACGGCAGCGGATGATAACATTGGCCCAGTTAATTTATTTTTGCACTCCTTGTTTTCTCAAGTGGATGTATCTTTAAACGACCGCATTATATCGAATTCGAGCAACACTTATCCTTATAGAGCCTATATTGAAACGCTTTTAAACCATGGATATGATAGCAAAACTTCACAATTGACTGCAGAGCTTTACTATAAGGATTCTAACGATGGACTTAAAAAAAGATCTGAATACTTTAAACTAAGTTCAAGTGTGGATATGATTGGATGTATTCATAGTGATCTATTTCACCAAAATAGGTTATTATTAAATATGGTGGATATAAAAATTAAACTGAGTCGCAGTAAACCAGAGTTTTGTTTGATTGGAAAAACAGGTTATAAAGTTATATTAGATAGAATTTCTCTTTTAATAAGAAAAGTACGCGTGAGCCCCGGTGTTATTCTAGGCCATGCAAAAGCTTTAGAAAAAGATACTGCAAAATATCCTATCAACCGAGTCCTTTGTAAAGTATATTCCATTCCGAAAGGAAATATGTCATTTGTGCAAGACAATGTGTTTGTGGGACAAATTCCTAAGCGACTCATCATAGGGTGTGTCGAAAATGATGCATTTCACGGAACATTTGAGAAAAACCCATACGATTTTAAACACTTTAATTTAAATTTCATCGCAGTCTACGTAGATGGACAACCAGTCGCTCATAATCCACTAGAACTCAACTTTCCACAAAAACAGTATATCAGAGCTTATCAAAATTTATTTATGAGCACTGAACACATGAGAAGTGACAAAGGTAGCTTTATTTCGAGAGAAGAATTTTGTGAGGGTTATACTTTGTATGCATTTGATTTATCACCGGATTTATGTGACGGCGAGCATTTTAATCTAATAAAACACAGTAATTTAAGAGTGGAAATGAAATTTGAGAAACCGTTAGACAAAACAGTGTGTGTCATTGTGTTTGCCGAATTTGAAAACATTATAGAAATAAACAAATCAAGAGACATTATATACGACTTTGGAAATTAAAAAAGAATGGATGGAAGAAAGATTTATGACATTTTATCAAAAGATCCCGCTACAGCATTCAGATTTAAAGGTGTTTATTCAAGATACCCTTATTGCAAGAAAATGAAGCTATTATCGTCAACACGGATGAATCCACTCGACCAGGATCTCATTGGTTAGCTCTATACATGGGTGAAGGAAAAATACTGGAATTTTTCGACTCCTATGGACATTCACCTGATTTTTTTGGACTTGATGTATATAAATTATTTAACATTTCTAATGCATGCTATCTCTTTTCAATCTCTCACTTCGAATGAATGTGGAGCCTATTGTATTTTTTTCATTTATAAGCGTTGTCGCGATCACTCTATGTTATCCATTATAAGACATCTCAATGTAAACAGAAAAAATGATTTTGTTATGTATCAATTTGTCAGAAAGAAATTTGGTGTGCGTTTTGCTTTCAAACAATAAAATTATTTATATTTTTAAAAAGGTTGTGTTTTTCTTTACATACCGTTTTTTTAATATTATTTATTTTTTAATTAATATTCCTGTTTGATTTTTCTTAAATAACAATGGAGTTTCCAATGCTTAAAAGTCCATTTACTTCTGTGCTGGCCGGTCCAACAGGCTGTGGTAAAAGTCAGCTAGTTAAAAGAATAATTGAATTTAAGATTATAAAACCTTTTCCGCAAACGGTAGTTTGGTGTTATGGAGCTTATCAATCCATGTTTGAAACCATACCGAATGTGACATTTCACGAGGGCGTTCCCTCCGATTTAAATAATATTTCAAATGCACTCATTATTCTAGATGATCTTATGTCTGAATTAGGAAGCAATTCCAAATTAACTCAATTATTTACGAAACATAGTCATCACCGTAATGTCTCCGTCATTTTTATTGTGCAGAAAATTTTTCATAAAGGAAGAGAAATGAGAGAAATTTCGTTAAATTCTCATTATCTTATTCTTTTCAAAAATCTCAGAGATCAAAGTCAAATCACTTATTTGGGGAGACAACTCTATCCAGCAAAAGTAAAGTTTTTTCAAGAAGTGTATCAGGATGCAACTTCAAAGCCTTATGGGTATTTATTAGTTGATTTAAAACCGGATACTAACAATAATATGCGCCTGCGCACAGGTATAACTCCGACTGATAAAATGATTGTGTACCAGCCTCGTTAATCATTTGTTCATTAACCTCCGTGAAGATGTATCGTTTTAGATTTCGAAGGATTTTTATTTAGTCAAAATCGAATGATTATAAAAGAACTTGCTATTTTTGATATAAAGTCTGAATCTTTGAGTCATTGGGCATTTCAATCACCTTTTTAAGTTTATAAACCTAACGAAGTACGGCAATATTTTAGGATCAAAAATAATACACATGGATATAATTGGTGTTTAGGTAAAATGTCATATAGTGCGTTATATTATATTTTAGAAGAGATATTTCAGAAGTATGAAATTATTTATATAAAAGGAGTTGAAAAAACAAAATTTATTCAACACTTTACCTCTTGCATTAATTTAGAAAATATAGGATGTCCAAAAATCAATGATTTGGCTCCTTTTCGCGTTAACTGTAACTTTAAACACTTGGATAGAAATCATTGTACCATTATCAAAGCTGAATCATTTGGTCGTTTCCTGAAGTATAAATTAAATCTCACAACGATTGAAACAATCAAATGCGATTAGAATGTCGGACAGTAAGCACTGTTGTCTCGCGGTCTTAAAAGCTGTGGCTAAATCCAAATCGAAGCGGCACTTTTTGAAACATTGTTCATCTAAATCTATTAAACATATTTGTGAATGCGTACTTAATTTGTTAAAAGGTAATATTCCTCTTAATAAAAATCAGAAGAAAAAACTTTCACCCTTTAAAAGAAGTTTACGAAAAATTGCAGACAAAAAAGTACCTTTATTCCGCAAGAGAAAAGTTCTTGTTCAACAAGGTGACGGATTTTTAGGATTTCTGATACCAGCAGCCATTACAGCTTTAACATCTTTAATCAATGGATCACGCTAAAAAATTTATTCTTGTACCGGAAGATAGGTTACAAAATAATACTGTCGAATATCTATCTGAATTGGACAAGCAAATGCACGATATTTTAAAAAACAAAAATATTACTGAAAATGAAAAAGCAGATTTATATTTACAAATTCTTCAAAAGTATGTTAAATTTCCAACTTTTATGGAGAATAAAAACGAACCAGTGGATGAGCTCTCAAATAAAGTGGAAGAAAAATCTGAAGAAGTGGAAGAAAAATCTGAAGAAGTGGAAGAAAAGACTAAAGATATTAAAGAAGAAGAAGAAGAAGAAGAAAATGCTTCGAGCCATTTAATAGAAACACAGCTCATGAATATTGTACCTAAGGGTCAAAAGGAACGAGCGAAAGAGTTTTTACAATTCCTACAAACTCATAAAAAACTGTTATCGTGGACTGAAAAAGGTGAAATAATGTATAAACATAAACTCTTACCTGGAACCAATATTCTTCATCTGATAAATAGTGTAATGAGAAATGAAAAGAAACAGCCCAAAGGACAAAAAGTATTCTTCGAAGCTTTAAAAGAAATGAAAACTCCCGAAGAATTTGTCATTAATAAAAGACTGTTACCTGTATCATCTTCTGCAGCACCAGTATTGTTTGCTAGAAAAAACAGATGGCTAAAATACTAAAATATTCTGTAAACCATTAGTCGTATTAATAAATGATTTTAAAATATAAACTTGTATTTTTTCGACTTTCATTAAATTCTTTTTTCATTCACACACACAATACAAACAAGGAGACATCCGTAGGTCCCTCTCAAGGAGACCTTCCAGGGTGCGGGACGAGGACCCTTCTCCTATGGCACTCCGCGGTTTTTTAAGTGGGCGTCGCCACTAGGCACGCTTTTTTTTTGAGTGGGTCGCATCCACTATGCACGCTTTTTTATGAGTGGGTCGCATCCACAAGGCACGCTTTTTTTTATGAGTGGGTCGCATCCACTAGACATTTTGATCCTTTAAAATCCATAAGGGAGAGTTGTGTAATCAGTCTCGTTAATAATCCTCTTGTCGTAAACCATACGATACTTCTTTGTTTCCGTCATGTTCACAACCTTCCTCTTCTTTGGCTGGCGGACAATTTTTGAAGGATTGCAGAGAGGTATTGTGGTTTCTCTGTCCAAAGAACACACAAGATGTTTAACTGAATCGAAATTCAGGATTTCAGAGTTTCTAAAATTCAAAGAGAAACCTCTAACTTTACAGCATGTTTTGCCCGACGCTGTTCTATAAGCGTAGTTTTTTGCTCCGCCTGTGGAAAAAAAGCAATGCTTCTTTAAATTTCTAAGTAATTATATTAATAACTGAAAAATATGAAATTAAAAATATATTTACCAGAAACAAATGATGTAATCACATCTCCGTCAAGCTCATCTGTGAATTCGCCCAAGAAGTTTTCCAAAGGTGGGTCATTATCTCCTGTGCTTGCATAAATAATGGAATCCGTGTCATGGTATAGGACGGAATCACCAAGTTTATCCATCTCTTCATAGAGTTTTAATCTGGCCCATGCGGTTGTAAAAGACGCTATAAATATGTTTGTTGTTGTGTCTTGGTCGATAAATTCCTTCACAGCTTCCCACTGTATTGCAGCAACTTCGGAACTTGGAAAATATATATCTTTAACCTATAATTAAAGCAAAATAAAATTTAAATTATATTTGAGTTAAATTATATTGAAATTAAACATATATTTTACTTAAATACACGCAAAAAAGATATCTTTTTCGTAGAATCAGCCAGCATCTTATTAGGTATCGTTTACGTAGGTCGTTTACGTATGTTAAAAGGGGTTTGAAGAGGTTCATTGCCCATCTGAAAAAAATAATTTTTTTGTAACACAAGAGAAAAAACAATTCAAAAAACATTCTTTCAACTAAAGAAAAAAAAGAAAACCCACCTTCCCCAAAAATTGTTAAGAAATGCTTTGGATACTGCCCGTCGACCAGGATTTTTTTCAATTCTTGTTGGGTCCACATCTATTCCTTCTCTGTTTTTATAATCTTGAATGTATTGTAGTTTATCTTCTGGACTCACACAATTTGCTGGCCAGCCACTACTCTCTTGTTTGATCTTTAGGAAGAGATCGATATATGAACGGAAGAGACGGTTGGATTTCTCCTTGAAGTTATAGACTTCGTATATCTAAAAAGCAAGAAATAATAAAGATAAATATACATACACAGCATTTTTATGATTATTTGAAAACATAAGAATTAAAAAAAAACTGAATAACCACCTTAACGATTCTATATCCCTTTTTAATGGCAAGTTTAACCTCCTCGGATACCCAGGTTCCAATTAATGAACGTTCTTCATCTGTGTGCTGGCAGACTGTTTGAGCCAAATTGTCAGTGCACTTTCTACATAGCGGGAACATCAGTTTCTGATTAGATCTGTACGGCAGAACAGGTAAGTACAGTCCTCTTGGTGGTAAGACCTTGCATTTTATTAACCCAAAGTAATTATTTACATCCTGAAAATCCGATGTTATGATTTCCGGATGACCAACTGGGTAGTCACAATATTTGTTTACCTGAAAAATAAGAGGCGATAATATTAAGCAAATAACATAATACTTATAACATATTAATAAAATTTGTTCAGGAATTTCACCCCTGAAAAAAAAAATTACTTACCCATGGGTATAGCGAGGTGAAGTCGACATATTTTGCTTCACCTTCGTAGTACAGTCGTATGGCATTAGTCCTACCGCCAAAGAAGGAATCTCTGGGTTTCAATCTATCTTGCACTTCATGATTCTTAATGAATTCGTTCAGCTCTGGACAATCCTTCTTCATTTTTTGAAACTGATGCTCCCACATCTCAATAACTCTGTAGCCTGAGGAGCACAACTTTTCGGTTAACTCTCTTGTCTTTTTTCTTAGAGCTGACATCGTTATTTTCTTTAAAGGGTGCACAGCATCTCCTTCGTAGCACTCTAGGCACCCATGGTAGAAGCATCCCTAGCATTGAAAAAATTATAATGACGTAAAACGCTCGACAAAAAATTAAAATATATATGTATATACATAAGAATAAAACTTACATGGTATTGATAAATTGTATTTGTAGCACTACAGAACCCATCAACACTGACATTATTGATTTTGACTTCTCCACATCCTGTAAGAGCATGTTGAATTTGGATATGCTCCTGACGAGCTACAAAATCCAACCATCTAACAGCGTCTGCACTGAAATTGGTTGCATTGATATATCCATTCATTGGAACCATAGCAATAGTCCCTTCTACAATGTGTTTGCTTCTATAGACAGCCATGCAAGACGAAGCAATTGTAATATAACTGGGAGAAAAAAAAACATAATTAAGATTTTTATTTAAAAGCAGTACCATTTCAGATTTTTTATTCAGAAAATTAAAAGAGCTTACCGAAAAGGATCGACCCCTGAAATTTGTATCATCTCCGATCGGAATACATTGCAACATCTTCTTAATATGTCTACATCGGAACTAAAAAGAAGGAAAAAATTTTTTAACACCAATTCATAATACGGTTGCACCTTAAGAAATTAAAAAAAGATAATAATTACCTGCAATTTTCCTTCATTTCTTTTTAAAAATCAAATTCATCTTCCTTGTGATCATCATACCACTTTAAAAATTCAGTTCGATTATTGGCAGACATTGTGTCTGGGCAAAAAAAAGATCGGTCCGGCAGTGGTCCTACATAGCTTTGGTTTTCCACCGTGTTGAATAAGTGGGGGAAAAAACCTTTCTTAAGCTCAGGAATCGCAAAACAAGAGGGTAATTTTGCTAAGGCAATCGGTAAAAAATTATATGAATCAATAATTGTGATTCGCAAATTCGGATGAGTGATGCTCATGACTTTTGAGCCGCAAGGAATAACGTCAGGAGTAGTGCCTTGCTCTGAAAGCCATGCTGTAATGAATTGACCGTCGAACCTAAAATCAAAAGCAATACTCATAAATTTAATATTTTTAAAAAATTAATGATGAAATTTGCATAGATGACTTAATAGACATACAACATACCCCTTCATATTATGGGCGATTGCTGTATATTGTTTGTGGTCTGGTGAGAACAACCAAGCACAAAATTCTTGGAGAGCTGTGTAACCTTTAAAAACTTTCTCGTTTCCCTGAAAATCTTGAGCTACAGCAAAATTCACCCTGTGTTCGCCTGAACTCTGGTCTGTTTCGAAGTCGAAATATATTAACTTTTCTGTTTGCTTTTTAGCATCAATTTTCTTCAAGTAGCAAAGATGATGTTCATTTTCAAATTTACCACAAGAGACGCATTTTGAAGTATCGCAGCGATGAGCCTCACGTGGGCAATACTTCCTCAGAATAACTTTGGAACAACGAGGGCATTGGTATAACTAAAATAAATAAATAAATGAAGTGTTAAGATTGTAGGTAAAAAATAGATTAAAAAATATCAATCTTACTTTATCGCAAATTGAAAATTTTTGCCTATTCTGTTTCGCTTTGTGCGAATCATAACACTGTTCAGATCTACACAATCGGTCGCAGTCCTTGCATCTTTTAGGGTTTTGTGTAGGTTGGCACTCTAGTTTTCGGCAAACGGGGCAAACATATTTGCAAGCGTGATTTTCCTCGTGATCATAAGCCTTCTCGCATCCGATACAATAAAAATTGGACGCATAGAACCCTGTCATGGTTGTAATAGGACTATAATGCTCCTTATGTAACCATAAGTTAATTCGTTTCCGCCTTGGAGTATCACTCTTGTACGATAGCTGAAAATTATATGAGAACAGTTGAAATATTTATTTGTCATAAAAAAAAAGATATTGTTAACATAAAAAAAAAAAAATTGATAAATAACACAGCAAAAAAAAATTACTTTTTTTCTCCTTTAAATATTAATTAATGCTACTAGGTCTATTTTCTTTAATTAAATAAATAAAATAATAAGTTGATCATAAAACAGTCAAAATAGAAAAAACAACATTATTTTATTTAAACAACAGTTTAAATTCATTGAAGTCGAAATCGAAGAAATCAATATAATAAAGTATATTCTTAAAATTTTAAAGAAAATCTAATCTTTCTTTTTTTGATACCAAATTTAGAAGAAGAAAAAACAATATATAAATATCACGAAGAAACAAGCATGTAACTAATAATTTTATATGATTAAATTATAGTTAAAAAACTGACCCCGTTTCCATTTGTGGAGGAAAATACCACTATTTGTGTGTCTAAAAATTCCTCAAACCTTGCAATTTCAGAATATGTGCATGGACCTAGTGGAACATCGGCGTCTTCATGTAATTGTTTTGCCCTCATCATTAACGCTGGACGACATGCCTTGCGGAAAGCATTTGTGGATCTTGTATCCCCATCATTCAAAGCAATTGCCCTGACAATAGCCTTTGCACAACATAGCCCAATATCATCTCTTGGAATGAAGATAATTGATCGTTTTCGAAGCTGGTCAATCTCATTGGTTGAACTGTCTTTTGAAGTAATTCTTTCCGAATTTTGGCAACGGCAAGGCATAGCTTATAATAAACTTTCTTGCATTTCTTTTCCTCGCTCTTACTTGAATGTGATCTCGCGTTGATAACTCTCCTAGTACCGTCTCCTGCTCCGACATCCCGTTTCACCGTTATCACATCGACGGTAAATCCATCCGACAATTTTATTTTGTCCTTCGATTGTAAAACTTTGAGAACGATCCCAAGAAGCTTCTCTAGAGTGAAATCTCTGACTTGTTGCAAAGTGGATGATATTGGCTTATCCAATCCATCTGCCTGGATACAGAATCTCACTAGATCCGTGGGTCTCAACCCAACAAAAGTGCGCTCTATTAACAGAGTGAATAATTCTCTAACAATTTTCACGGCTGTTATCAACGGTCTTTCTCTTAAATATTCTGGTATCCTATCATCATCGATTCTGGCACGGTAGGTAATTTCATTCGCCCGGTATGTATTGTAGTCACGCTGACGAAGTGGTACCAATATCATGGCATCGTTCAACTGATAAGAAAAATAAAACAATTAATGTTGCAGATATTAATTATTCAATTGAATTACTAATTTAAATAAGTATCATACATACATTGAATGGCGGAACTCCGGACGGTCCGGGGTTATCCTATAAAAATAAAGATAATCATCACTGTAATAAAACATTATTAAAAATATAAATTGTATCTAAAGCAAGAAAAAATTTAATAACCTGTAAACCTAACCCATCTTGAATAAAATTTAATCTCCCAAAAAATTGTGAGCTGTCTATATAGCTCTGAGTAAGTGCTCCACGAAACTAATAATTGAAATAAAATTAATATTAAGTAATGAATGAAGTAATTAATAAATCAAAGTGTTTTACAAATTTATAAAAAGGATACCTACAAGGTAATCATCACTATCATTGAGTGGAATATCTGGATCGTCAAATAACGTGTTTGAAGAGTCGTCGCACGATACCCGTGAACACCACTACAGAATAAAATTAAAATAAAAAAAAAGTAATCATTAACAAAATCTAAATAAAACTATGAAAAAAAAACAATAAAAATGAATAAATTATGCTATATTAATACCTCATCATCAGAATTTTGCAAAGGTATTTCAGAATCCTCAAAAATAATCTAAAAATATGGAGAATATATTTCAGAAATATATAACTTATATTACAAATTAATAATAATAATAATAATAAACTTTTTTAAAGTTACTTACATTGCTTTCTGAAGAAGAACTATCAGATCTTCGTCGTTTATCCATATTCATTAATGCACACCACGTGCAACCGCAAATAAGAAAAGCGAGCAACGCTATCGAAAACACATTCAAGTAAGAGCGAGGAAAAGAAATGCAAGAAAGTTTATTATAAGCTATGCCTTGCCGTTGCCAAAATTCGGAAAGAATTACTTCAAAAGACAGTTCAACCAATGAGAAAATATTAATCACATCACGTGCAACTGCGCGAGTGAAGAGAACGGAGTTCAATACCTGTACGTCACTGGTCAAGATGAATCTTGTCCGAATGCGATCCCAACATGTTGATGACTCAACCCAAGTGACGTCGGGCTAAAACCGGTACTCCCCCCTGGTCAAGATGAATCTTGTCCGAGTGCGATCCCAGCATGTTGATGACTCAACCCAAGTGACGTCGGGCTAAAACCGGTACTCCCCCCCACCCATCATACCTCATGGATCGCTTCAGTGACTAATGCTCTTATCACCACATGATGAGTTCAATCCTCAGTAATAATTATATTTAAATTAAATAATAAAACAGATTTAAAGTTATTTTATTTCTAACATTCCCTCATAGATGGCGCCACTAGAGTGAAAATCATGATATCATTTATTTATTATGTAATAATTAACACGTGTATGATCAGTACCGTTGCCATTCAGAGAAAGTTATAATATCCTTTCGAGGGGCAGAAATAATTACTTAATAACTGCCAAGTGAAAATATATCGATGAAACTGTAGGATAATATCGATATAAAATCCTTTTCATTTATACACGTGCTCAAAATACAAAAGTTTAACTTATTTACACATATCTAACCAAGCATTCGTGGGTCAGTGGTTATGATATCCAACTACTGACCCACGAAGGCTTTTTGATTGGCGTGAGTTCGATCCTCAGCCTTAATTATATTTAATAAATAATAATAGAACAGAAATTAAATATTAAAATAGATTTAAAGTTATTTTATTTCCATTATCCCCACATAGATGGCGCCACTAGAGTAAAAGCATGATATCCGTTATGTATTAAGTAATAAAAAAGATGACGTCATTACTTCATAATATACAATATTTCACACCGAATAACAAAGTTTATAAGTGTTGCCACCGCAAGAAACTAATATTAAAATTATTATGTGTTGCCACCCTCAAAAAAGTAATAAATGAAAATAATATTTAAAAAGCAAAACTATATTAAAAACAGAAACCGAAACTAAAAATATATTAGGCTTAAGAAAAAAAGAAATAAGCTCCCCATGACGCTGCAGACGAAGTTTCGATTTAAGACGGGGAGAAATAAACACACGGGCAGAAATAAAAACATCCGGTTAATAGACGGGCAGAAATAAGCAATTTCCGGTTTGGCAGAAATGAGCAACTTCCGGTTGGGGCAGAAATAAGCTCCGGTTGACTTTGAGTGATTACGTCACTTCCGTGGCACGTACATCGGCTATTACTACTGACTGGATACCGTGTTGACAAATCTTCTGGACACTGTTTCAAAGTGATTGGATTTAAAATGTTTAATGCATATTGTTTTATGAGAAGGATTTGCAGAAAGAGGACTGTGCTTCAAAAATACACTTTCAAGTTGAGGATTGCTAAAAAATCGAAAATTTGGAATTTTTGAGTAGCATATCTCCCACATTGCTATTTGACTTAGGAGATAATGATATTAAATCACTCATTATGTTCAGACACAGAGGACATTGAAAATATATATATATGTATCGGATATGCTATGTATTAAACTTGTGACAAAGAATTCCAATAAAGTCTGTGGGCGAGAAACTAATGATGAATACTTCCGTGTGCCACAAAGTCGCGGTTATATCTCCATATTAAACTATAGGTTTTAAGTATAGATATATGTTTCATACTATAGACTTCAAAATTATAGGGTACTTTTAACACTAGAAGCGTGGTTGGGGTTATTTTGATCGTTTTTTTTCTCAATTCTTCTGTTATTTTTGAAAACCAAAGTGCGTTTCGAAGCACATATAATTTGTATTTTCCTAAATTGTTTCTAAGTAAACTAAAACAAAATTTCCTAAATTATTGATCAGAATTTAAATTAGTTTTGTTACTCGAAACCTCAAAAAAGCATATAAATCTAAATCTTGCTTATTTAAAAAAGTTTTAACCCACATAAAAAATTTAATTCATTGTTTTTTTTAAGTGCAGTACAAGGAACGAAGTTATAAACAGATTTTCATTCTTATTACCATAGACGACTTTTCGGCTCTAAATCATTTTGAAAATAAAATAAGAAATAAAAAATTCAACTCCTTTATCTATGGATATATTCACTGGAATTTCGTACATTGTTTAATTAAACAACGTGTATTAATTAACTTACTTTAGTAATTTCGTTGTATTTCGAAATGAAATAAATAAATAAAATAACATTAAGAATAAAAAGAAATAATTCACTCAAAACGTTGTTTTTTTGAATGATTCATCATATAGTGAATTTAACTTTCTTTAAAAAGGATCTTTTAAGCTGTAATTTAATGAAACTTGTGAATTTCCAGTATACTTAATTAAATTTTAATCTGAATTGTTCAATTTATATAAAAATAAGATATTTCTAATTATGTCTTAAAGAAAGTTTATTTCAAACTTGCTTACTTTAGAAAAAAAATATTAAAAAGCAAAACATTATGTTAAATATCCATGCTTAATTGGATTTGAAGCCTTTTCAGAATCAATTATCTTAATTAGAATGACAATAGTTTTGAGAAAAAATTTAATTTGCATATACTTCAAGTACACTCAGTAAGGTAGAATGCTCTTCAATTTACTGGATGCTTCTTAGCTTAAAATTAATTAAAATAGGTTGTCAATATTGCAAATTATTTAAAGAAATACTAAATATAAAACACGAATATTTCGGAATAAGCAATTTTGCTATAAAATAAATTTAAAAAAGAAAACAAATAAAGGATAAACGTTTCATAAGAGTAGTTACTTTAGTGAAATGCAAAAATTCAATTTCATTGATTGCAGAAATAAAAATGATTTTATTCTGAATTTATTCTGATAATAATATATAATATAAATTTCAATCTCATTACTAGCAGAATTAAGACAATTTTAAAAATTTTTTGAAAAAAATTGTACTTAACAGATACCATCTGTCTCAATGGCTACACATTTTATTTAATAACAGAAACAACGTCTCTTATGGAAGTTTACGATGTAGCTTGACAGTAAATTTCTGCAGTTTCAGTAAATAGAAATTTTCTGTAGGGAAATTACAGAATTATTATATTTTTAGCAGATTTTGTATAGATTTAGTTATGTGCAGAATAAAGTTTTATAAGACTTTCATTATTTTTACAAAATTCATTTTATAATTGTTCAATAAAGTCCTGCAAAAATATTTTAAAAATTATCATAAGAAAAAAAAAAGATTTCAAGGTTATATTTAAGAGAAAGAAAAAATATCATAAATTAAAGAATATAATTCCAGAATGTATTTCTGGTAATACAATTTCTAAATATGTTTTAAAAAGTATTCATTCTAAAAAAGAGTTTTGAGCAAAAATATGTCAAAATAGCGCCAAAACAAATGTAGTCGATTTTGAAAACTCCGTTTACTCATCAGAGGCAGTCGTCACTGAGGATAGTAACTTGCACAAAACAGCAAACAGATTACTCATTTGAAAGCAAAATGTACGTTCTCAAAAATGACACATCATGTACTGTACTTTCATTGAGTAACTTGTTGTTTAAACGAGAGTGAGCTGCGTTTCAAACTTAATATATACTGTTTTGAGCACTTCACTATAATCAATAATGAGTAGATGCTTTCAAATTCTGTCATGATTTTTTCAGAGCTATTTTGACTCATTTTTTCGCACCCCTGTGTTATTCTTCTTCTTTGTTTGAAACAATTTAAATATGTTAAGTAAAAAATAATAATATATTATAATTATGTAATTTTTTATTTTAATTTAATTATAAACAAATTTAATTTACAGATTTATAATTAAATTTAATTTAATTATAAATATGTTGCAGAATATTATCATTATAATTCTTTATCGACAAAAATACTGATTATGCGTTAATACCCTAAAAAAAGAACACAGAAAACAGTTCAAGTCATTTAGAAAGCACTATAATATTAAATAACCTCTTACATTATTTGCAATTTCTAATTTTTCTAAATAGTTCACAAACATTTTCAAGCAAGCAAAATATTCTGAAAAAAGAGAATATAATAATGTGTTTCGCTATTTTTCTAAATTCAAAATTGAAAATAAAATAAAATAAATGTTTCCTGAAAACCCTATCAAATCTGTTTCCATTAAGAAAAATGACTATTTTTTTAAACTTTCTTTTCACAAATAAAAGAATGATATGGTAATGATAGATATGACATAACAGTTTTTATCCAGTAATTTTTAATCAAAAATTCTAAGCGAAGTAGTTCAACTGAAAAAAAAAATTATGAACAACCATTAAATATATTTTGTTTTTATTATTTTTTTCCCGAACACTTTTTTTCCAAATGAAGCCCGCATCACATTTATTTACATATGCTACTAACAGTATGAGTTTAAAATAAAAATCAATACATTCAAATTGATTGCCTACAAAATTTTTTTTAGAATTTTGTTTTCTAAACTAAGTTCGAAGAGAAGTGTACACGGTGTTACAAATATGATCATATAGTTGCCCTTGTCATTAATTAATATTATAATTAACGTACAATATATTAAACTAATGAATTAGAAATAAATACCGATACTTTTTCTCTTTTTTAGAATTAATTGTTGAGAAATTAAGCTCATAATGTTTAGTACAATTATTTCATTTAAATAGATCTTGCGAGATAAAGCTCATATTTGTGAATTCATTGTTCAAGGTTGTTTATGGTTTATCTGTTATGGTCATATGTTTATAGCTTTTACTCACTGTTAAAATAAAGAACGGGAACAAAACTAATTAATTCGACTAATACTAATTATAATTTATTTTTAATTTTTTTTTTAAACTTTTACGTTGAAGTATTTTTCTGCATAATAAGTTGTTATAACTTATTATGTATCTTCAGTTGAATCAGAAATCATAATAGTTGAAATTTTTGAAGAAAAACAATTAAAGTATTGGCAAAACCAGTTGGTGAAGGTGAATTGCACTATAAATTTCAAAATATTGAACTGAAGGAAAGCAGACTATATTTTTGATTCTGATCACATTTAAAGGCAGGGACTGTTATTCTGAGAGAATTAATATAAATGCATTTTTAGCTATAAAAAAACTTGGTTTCTGGTTAAAATAAAAAAAATAAAAAAAAAATAGTTTATATTTTAAATAAGGAGTTTAATAGCTGTAAATGCCAATTATAAATAGTTATGTATAGAAATACTTTTGTATATCTTTAGTGACTTTTACTTAGATTACTTTAAGGTTTGACAGTAACAGTAACTTTTTCACCTTTTTTTAAAACTTTTGTAAAATTATATTATAAACTGAATTCATAAAGTAGTGCAAGTATTCGTATATCTTGCAATTAAATTTTTATTTAAGCATTGTTAAATATAATAATAATAAAAAAATATCAAAAATTATTTTTTGGGTGGCTACCTGTAGGCTGAAGAATTTTACAATTACGTCCAAAAATATTTTGATCTGAGTGAAAAATTTTCGTAATATAATGAAATACAGAAAAAGTAATGTTATATTATGGGATCCAAACTTTGTTGTTGTTGCTGTATTTCATTTATGTCGCACTAGAGCTGCACAATGGGCTATTGGCGATGGTCGGGGAACCATCCCTGAGGATGATCCGAAGACATGCCATCACAATTTTGATCCTCTGCAGAGGGGATGGCACCCCCGCTTCGGTAGCCCAACGATCTGCACGCGAAGTTGAGCACTTTACTGTAGCGCAGTTTACGAGGACCCATACAGCACAATCTCGGTCCCTACGTAGACTGATCCAAGTGGTCACCCACCTGCACACTCACCGCATCCAGTGATGCTTCACTTCGGTGATCTGCTGGGAACCGCGTCTTAACGATCAGTTCACTGCGGGACTCCAAACTTTCGACGTCTTGACCAAGTTATTGAAACCATATTTTGCAGTTTGTGGCTAATCCCTTCTTACCTACTGCATTAACTAATTTGGAATTTGAGGTCACTCCCAAGGTCTATTAAAATTTAGTAGACCTAGTATATACCAATCCAATCATTGAACCAAAATATATTTCGGCAGTTCCGAACTTTTTGCTGGCTGCACTCTAATCTTAAATTACTGCAAAATTGTGCGCAAAAAATGAATACCAAGATTACCTTGTGATCCGATGACCGAATTACCACGTACAGACCACAATCTGAATGATTCGAAGAAAATGTGCTGTTTAATGGGTGCGAATGATAATTTAGGTTACAGAATGAGATATAGATCAAATTCAGATAAAAAGTTTTAAGCAATGAAACTCTAAAAAATGTATTTTTATACTTTTTTATTCATAGATAGATTTTACGGATAGATTTTTAAACAATGAACTCAAAAATTTAATTTTTATGTCAAAATTATGGCAGATGGAATTCAAAAGTTACTTTAATAATGTTCTGAATGATATTGAAAGAGTTTCGACTTCAAACGAAACCAATTCCCAGTATATATAATCGATTTTTGCTGTAAAAGAAAATACATCAATCTAATGCTTCAGAGAACAAATGGCTTCAAGCCGCGTCAATAAAACGTTAGTTTACTTTATTGTCGTGGGTTTTTACAGCTAATGATGCAACAATTAACTTCATAACATATCAACTGAACGGAGAACCATTAGCTGCGCACAAAATTCTTTCGATCTCGAATTTCTTCACAATTACCAAAGTAATTAACTAGAAGAAAATTACCATCATTATCCAAGTATAGAAAGATGAAGCGTCAGCTAATTGTAGCAATTAAAAGAAGAAGAAAAGCAAAAAGGAAACACTTATTTGCTCTTAAAAATATATTAGGAAAAAAGTGTATAATAATAATGATAAACAAAGGTGTTCCTCTTCTTATAGTCTCCTTTAATTATTTAATAAAAAATATTCTAAATCGAAAGAAAATTTAATATTTATAAAACATCATAATTATAAAAAAGAATGAATAATTTTAATTATCTAAATTATGTTTACTTGGTGAGTTTTTTACATTATAATTATGAAACAAAATATTCGACCTGAATAGGGATTTATTTCCAATTAAGCGAATTAATTTAAAATATAAGCAGAACAAACACGTGAAAACAGTTATTATAATTTAGTAGATAAGCAATTTTGATAAACTTATATCCACAAACAATTTACATTGATATATTTATATCTTCAATAACCAACTAACGAACATATATATTTATTCTTCTCTTGGATATATTTCTGTATCTTACATGAATTCTTACTTTTCTTTCTTAATAATTCAGACTTTATCAGCCTAAAATGTTAATGACTTTATAACTTTACGACTGTTGATGATTATGTTTTTTTTCCTTGTAAAAATTTAACATTATTAAACGCATACAATTACAATACAATGAAATTCAAAAACAAATATATACGGCAGTATGATTTTACCGGACTAATATAAAAAGATTAAAAATCAGTTCAATATATGTAATTGTAATCTAATGTATTGGCATCTGTATTTCTGTGCCTGTTTTTATTGGCTGTGTTTATGCAAACAATTTTATTTTATCTTATAACCGTCATTGAATAGCCGATGCAATTTTGAGTTTGCGACCACCAATTGCGATCGCCACACCATCCCGACCAATTCATTGAGACCCAATCCAAAAGAAAAGGGAACTTCTGGATCAACCATTGGGAGAAAATTTCCTTCGTGAAGAATTGTTTGATGAAACTAACCTGAATTTGCGTTACACGGAGAGGAAAATCACGAAAACTTTCTACAGCTATTCTGGAGAGAATAGGACACATCATCTGTCTACAATTTTCATATTATTCTATACTCAATACTTTAAGATATTTTTTGTCAGCACTGTGTCCGGTACCAGTAGGGCGCAGAATTCGTATTGACCTGCCAACACCGTGAATCGAAACTAGGTCACTTCATAGGGAAGAAAGTGCTCTATTCCTTGAGCAACCATGGTTCTATTTAAGTAAACTCCAAACACTCTATTTTAAGAAACCACGTTATTTTCTTTTTAAAAAATAAACGCCAATGCAAGGGTTGAGAATCAACCGCTGCAATTGAGAACTTACGACAGCGAGCAACTTTTCCGTATACCCTTTGTATAGAAGGGTTTTGTTACGTTTCATTAGTTATATCATTGTAATGCTATAAGCTATAACGGCATTATTTGTTCAAAAATTAAACTAATAAAATAAATAAAAATATCACAAAATAAATCCAATTATAAAAATAAATAATATTATACGCATTTAAAAGGCTATCGTGCTTATCAAACCATCACAAATAGGTACGAATCCATTTCTAAAAATACCCCAATATGTTAATTACGGTCGTTGCACAAAGTATCAGTTATGGAAACAATCATAACAGGTCGTTGCCGGTGAATAAAAATAAATCCAAGAATTACTCAACTGGAATCAAGCATGAAAGCTATCGGAAATATAGCTTACATTTCAATGAGGGATATTTCAAGTAAATAAGGACATTAGGACTGAGACAATAATTAACATTGATCTTAGGTGAAGTGGAAAATAATGGAGACTAATGTGAGTTAGATTGATGAATTGAAATGCAATTGGGGTTCAATTATTTAACAATGCATGTTTTGAAATAAATAATGTTTTCGCTTTGAAATAATAATGTTATCACAGTTTACTGCTTAAATGCTCTCAAAAAGATTTTTTGAATCTTTTGTTAGTGTAAGTAAATTGCAATTCCTTCAAATCTTTTGGAAACCTGTTCATTTAAAACAATTCTTATTTAAAGGGATCACGGAATCTAAAAAATAACTAAATTCTTATGATCTCTTAAAAAATCGCAACTTTATATCTGCATGTTTTAAAGTTAACGATTTTCAACACAATTATGAAAGTCACATCAAAAACAATTTTTTTCCTTCGTTTAGTCATAAAATTCATTCATTCAAAAAATATACTTTTTTCCTTCAATTGTTTTCCTTAAAATATTACTTTGACTCTTGATATTTATTAATGATAAATCTAAAGTATTGTCAGTTGGCTGTATTTTGTAGCATTTTTCTCGATGCTAAAATGTGATTAAAAAATTTGCATTATTTTTTGAATGAGAATATAACAATAAAGCACTGTTTGTTCAATATAAACACGTAAAGCCAACGAATAGACCAATTAAATAAGAGAAAAGTTTAAATTATTAATTCCAACACTATGAAGTGGTAATACATTACCTGATGAAAATATATATATATATATATATATATATATATATATATATATATATATATATATATATATATATATATATATATATATATATATATATATATATATATATATATATATATATATATATATATATATATATATATATATATATATATATATATATATATATATATATATATATATATATATATATATATATATAGTTACACTAGAATGTTGTTATTTATTGCCTTAAAATGTAGCATAACTGGATGAAACATAAAATAAATAAACTATAAAGAATACTGATACAATAAGAATAAAAATGAGTTGTTCCCTAATTCAATATTTGAACTTCACTATTTATTGAGAGAAAATGACACTTAATCAAAAGTGTTATTTGCATCTATTTATATTCAATACTTTGAAGAAGAGGTCGCAGGCACGTGAACTTTATTGGAAGAATAAACAATGAAATATCATTAACCTTAGCAAATATCAATAAATCTGACAGACGTTAATTGAATTCCGATGTTAATATCTTCCTCACTGTAACTCTTTAATGAGTAAAACTGCTTCATGGTTTAGTAAGAATATCAGCTTGAATAGAGTTATATCTTCGATGAAAACATATTTACGCGAAATGTTTTGAAAATTAACTTTCGATAGCATCAACTGATTTTCAGAATTCTAAAAATGAAAATATATAGAAAAAAATATTGTAGATGTATGTATAGATATACGTTTTAAGTTGTAAATGGTGTATTTTTCTCAGGATGACAAATAAATTTGAAAGATATGTTTGCTTTTCTTTTCAATATGCGAAGTGAAATTTTGGTTTTTAGTTTAGATAAAATGTAATGGCTGCGAATTCCGAAACATACCAGCTAAGAGCTAATCTCATAGGATAATAATTCCAAAATTTTAAATTAGATTTTAATTTATTTTTACCTTTCTTGATTCTTTCCCATAATTTTTTTCTTATTGTAAATGTAAACAATTCAACGAATCTATTTAAGTAATCTATTTAAACGAAATTCTGTGCTTCAAAGATGCACTTTCAAGCTAAGGATTGCTTTAATATCTTTATTTTATTTTATTTTATTTTATTTTATTTTATTTTATTTTATTTTATTTTATTTTATTTTATTTTATTTTATTTTATTTTATTTTATTTTATTTTATTTTATTTTATTTTATTTTATTTTATTTTATTTTATTTTGTTTTGTTTTGTTTTATTTTTTTAATAACCGTCGTTAAACAGGTGCCCCAATTTTTTGGTTTACGACTGCTAATGCTTACCGCTGAAGCCATGCAATTTCGAACCTACTCCAGAAGACAAGGGACCTCCTGGATCAAATATTGGAAGAAATTTGCCTTTGTGTAGGACTCTTTGATGGAACCATCCCGCTTTTGAGTTAAATGAAGAGAAAACCCATGAAACCCTCCTACGGTTAACCTGATTGCAAGGGGACTCTAACTATCGAAATGTCTACCACTGAGGATATTTAGCGCCAGCACTGTAGTTAGTGTGATCTGGGTGCGGAATTTGAATCATGCAGCTATCGCTGGGATTCGAACGTGGTTCACGTCCTTGCATTGGAAGGAGAGTGCTCTATGCTCTGAGCCACTACGGCTCTACTGTGAACTATTGTAACAATCTTATTTAACGATCTTATTACTTGAACATCAATTGAAATTAACTGATTACTCTCGTTTAATATCGTTCATGATATAACATAACTGAAACACAACGTAATCCGGACTACAATATTGAAAGCTGGTATTCTAGATGGTTTTGCTCTTTTTTTGCGATGCATAAAACCAAATAGTGACCCTTAATTTTAAATAATAAGGATTTTTCTAATATGTAAAACTTATGCATTGGTACTTTTATAAGAAATCCTGACTGAAATATTGAAAAAAAATTATACATGCTTGGTCAAAGCCTCAAAATTTTTTTGCCAAGGGAACTTGAGTTTATTATTCAATAAAATATCTTCTTTTGAATAATTTACTAAAATATCTTCGTTTGAAAATTTGTTTTTCTTTTAATTATCTGCTATAATGAAGGTATTTAAATAAAGTTCTAAAGAATTTAAATCCTTTTATTTTCTCTAAACTGTCAAATTATTTCGAAAATTAGAGCAATTTTCATTAATTTGCTATAATTACTTCTTTCAAAGTGATTTAAAACCCTTCCTTTATTACTAACGAAATAAAACTTTCATTCTTTGCGAGAATATTTTTAATAGAAATCCTCCCAAGAGTAAATATATTTTCATAAAACCAAGCATTCCATGAAATTATACGTGTTTATATATGTATCTATGTAAAATGTTGCTATTAGTTGTTATTATTAGTAAACCTTTATAATATACCTTATAAAAGTGAGTGGTATCTTCTTCATATATATTTAGTTTATGCTAACAAATATATTTTTTTACAAATATAATTTATAAATTTTTTATTTTAGTTTTCATATAATACAAAAAAAAGAATAAATAAATATCGCAAGTTTTTGTTCTTCGACATTTTAAAGTTCTAATAGTCATATTTTCAATTGTCTGAACTAACGAATCTTTATTTTTTCTATCAATGATCCTCAGCATTTAATAAAGAGTTTCAGTTAATTGTTATTTAAACATTTCAATTAGTATATTGCCAATCCAGAGAATAGAAAGTATTAAATAACTTTGGTGTAAAAAAATCTATTTCTTCGAAATATGTACAATTCTTACAGAAAAACAATTGCTGAAACAAAAGAATGCATTTCGCATTGTATAAAACAATTTTCATCTTTTTTATCAGTGTTAAAAAAAGCAAACTTGCAAAGAATGTTGTAATGAATGATATTTGAATAAACACTAATGTTTCATATTTTAACGTTAAAAAAGTAGATTGTTTCAAGCTGAATAATATTTTGTGAGTATAAAAATATTTCAATGGCGAGTGGGGTAATTTATTTTCTCGTTATAGAAATAGTACTTTCGAGGTTAACACACTAACATGCTTGTTTGCTTATTTATTCTCGTACGAAAATTCTTATAAATAAGCAATGAGACAATAAGGTATTTTCTTTCTGGAAAACTGGATGATATTTTTTTTTCATTTCAAACAATTCACTTCAAAACATGGGTTTGCCTTCGGCAAGTATTTAAATTATTCTTGGAATCTATATATATTTATATATTCTTTTTTAGATTTGAGTTTGAAAAATTTTGAGTTTCTTGTCTATTTTAAAGTATGATTACCTTCAATTCGGCATAGTTTTTTTTACTTAACACTTTAAACGAGATAAAAAAAACTCATTTTAGCTCATTTAGAGCAGTAAAATTGTTATACACTGAAAAACAGATTTAATAATCAATAATTTTATTATTTTAAACTACGGATAAAAAAATATTATTCTTGATAACCCATTTGTAAGTTAATTTTTTTTAATTGGTATGTGTGCCAATATAAAACAAATTCTTCTATCATTATCTATTCAGTTTGAATAATCAAATTATTGAACGAAATTTATCTCGTTTATCAATTGATCAATAAATGATGACTGCAAGTATAAAATATAACTATAAGAAAAAAAGTTCAATTACTTATAGTTATACATTATCCGTTTTATCGACACTAATTAGGGACAATTAGCCTCGAAATTTCTGTAGATATTCATTTGATGATGTAGATGATGCATTTTCTAATAATTGAAGTTATTGTATTTGAAGTTAACAGTCAACACAAATGCCTTTCACAGAAAAAAATTATTGTTTATTAGTAAGAATCTATAAAAAAACACAATAACTTTAACTCCATTGAATTCGATACTCTTCAAAACGTTTATAATTAGGAAGACCGATTAATATCAAGTGATTTAAGTTAATTTGCCAGTATTAATGGAAAAACCAATACATATTTTTGCTTTAATAATCCTTTTTGATGAAGAACGAAGCTATCTAAAACCAATATATGACAAAGAAAACCTACACCTGGAGAATAAAAAAACATTGTGTTCAACTAATTACAGATATATTAATACATAATATCTTTATAAAGTTATGTAATAATAACATTGTTTCTGACTAATTGCAGTGATATTAATTTTTTTACCATGCAAAAGCTTTATAATAATATTACATATTCAGAAAGTATAGTATACCTTCGAGGTTTAAATCTAATATTTAAAGATGAATGATTTTGATGCTTATATTGATAATTTAATCAAAATACATTCGGCTATAAAACTTGTGATTTCATTTATATGTATCGATTTCAATAGCATTATGGAACTGTACATGCGCAGGAGTTCATAAGCAATCATTTGATTTCAAAAATTATCAGCATAAGTATTGCTAGATAGTCGGAAACAAAATAAGTTTTACTTTTGACAATGTAGCTTATATTGAAGGCAAACACGCCAGATTATACTAAGAAGGAATTTAAAAATGTTTAATATTTTTAAGGGCATTTAAAGCAAATAAAATAGAATGTACTACTAGAGTATAATTTGTGTATTTTAAAATTATAAGTTGCATTTATTTTGTTTTAAAAAGAGAGTATTTGCTTTTAATTGTCAATTTCATATCCCTTTTAACAAGAATACAAGTTTTACCAGATCCTAATGTATGTTCATTTTGACAATTTCTGATCGTAATTATGTTTTTATTTAATATTTACATTGTTTATGTTCGATTCATTAGCAGTTTTTATCCTTTATTAATTGAACAAAAATATTTTTACGGTATTAAGAACATATAAGCTAAATGAAAAATACTCATTGCGGGAATGCATCTTATAATTAATTATTTTTTTAAGAAATCATTTTTGTATTGTTTAATAAATCAAAGAAATAAAACGATTTTTTTAATATTACTTTAAAAGCGTTAAACGCACCTAAAATACCCTCTTTTTATGTTTCTTCTCCAACTTTTAATTTAGAAGCAAATTAAAAACCAATATCTTTTAGTCCATTAAAAGGATTTTTTTTAATTAACGACCATCTTAAATTTTTAGAAAAAGTAAAAAGAAAAAAGCAAATTTATATTAATTATTTTTATTCGAAACACTTCTTTTCCCCCTCTTTCGGAACATTTTTCAAACGCTGTTTGGTAATTAATTATTGATTTTAATTCCATTTTTTTCAGTTTTATTAAAAGTAAAACTTCTTGATAATTGCACAGTAATTTTAATAGAGAAAACATTGAAAATTACTAAGAATAAATCTAGTGTATAATTAGTAAAGTTTTAATTATTGTTAATGAAATAACTTTTAGATTTTGGTATTTCAATTCAGATGTTCATTTGCTCATGAACTTTTTAAATGAATCCTTATAGTGTTTATTTTTTTTTTATCAGCTGAGACTAAGTCGAATAATTTGTATGAATATTTTAATTTATTATGCCTGAATATTAAAAGTTAAATATAAATTGCTTCTTAACCTAAAACAAAACGTTTTCTTTTCAACTTTATTTTTATTGGCTCTTTTTCTCTTTATAAACAACCCTACAATAATAGAAGATACACATTCGGTTTTTGATATTTTTTTGAATTTTTCAACAAATACATAAAGGACTATTTTGTAAGTTTAGAAGTGTCTGGTTCATGCGATTTTTCATACTTTGCAATAAAATTTAACGCTTTAAAATATTTGAGGAAACGACTATAGATTTCGAAGGAAAACTAGTATTTAACACCCTAAGTCAGAAAATTAAGCAGTAGGCACGTAACTTGTTTCAATTTTTCGATTGTAATTTGCAATAGCTGTCGAATATCTATCTTAATTATTTACGGATACATGGACACATTCATAAAAAAGACTAATTTTTTGATCTGATGTTTTTATATCAACTTTTAAATTATTCAGTAAAATCAAACAAATTTTTGGAGCAATTTAAAATAAATTAAAAAATTATTGTTTTAAAAATTTTTAAAAAAATTTAAAATAACCGAAAGATGTGAGAATTTAAGAAAGTTGTTAGGCAATCATTTTAGGCAAAGTATAAAAAAAATATGATTTAAATATCTTAAAAATGTAAAGCGTTTAAAACTATTTTCTAAGTATTTTTTTGTACTTTCTAAAAGGAAACACAAATTGATAAGGGGTTTTCTGCATACGTAATTTTTTTCTTGCTGTCCAATCATTATAGGACATTGTAATTCGCAATACTACAGAATAAAATTTATCAAACCCCAGGTGATTTTAAGCTTTTTTTTCTAAAATGTACAAACTACTTAGAAAATTGTTTTAAACTTTTTACTTTTGAAGACATTTAAATCAGATTATTCCCATTAGCTGCCAAATACGATTAGTTTCAAAATACGATTCTCCACGAAGTTATGAAAAAGTAATTTAAAATTTCCACGGCTCTTTCGTAGTACAAAATGATAATTTTTAAAGCTCAAATCTTCCGAAGTTCTGAACAAATGTTTTTAAATTTTGAAACATTATTTTTGTAATTAATTTTAAATTGCTCCAAAAATTTGTTTCATTTTATTGAATATTTTTAGCTTTAGCAAAAAGATTTAAGATGAAAAAAAGAGTTTTTCATAAAAATATTCATATCTGCAAATATTTATGCTAGATTTTGGAAATTTTATGCAGGGATAGCAAATATCAACCAAAGTAATCTATACAAGTAACAAACTTATTGCTTGATTTTCTGGCATAGGGTGTTCAAAAATAGTTGTTTTCTTCTGCAATGTAATTTAGGTCTCTCAAACCTTTGAAAGTTTTACACTTTGTCGCGAAGTTTAAAAAAATTGTATGAACTAAATACTTCTAAATTTACAAAATAACCCTCTAAGTATTTCTTGAGAAATTAAAAAAAAATATTAAAAACTAAAAGTCATAAAAATGATTTTCGTTTTTTGGAGTTTATTCACGTAAACAAAATTTTCATTATTTATTTGTCGCAATTGCATTTGATAAATATTTTATGCATATTAGTAACTACAATTTGTTTGCTGATTCTATGTTTCAAATAAATTTAAACATTGTGTTTTTGGTTAACTTAATCCCTGGAAACAAGACACATAATCTTTCCAATTATTAATTATGGAAAATATTGAAAATTATTTTCATTTAGCCACCCAATATTTAATAATTATTTGTTATTAAAAACTGAGTGCTCAATTTACTATGGTCATCTTACAGTTCCGTGAAAATAAAATATTGAATAAAAAAGTTTCACCTCTGGAGAAATAACTTAGAATTTAAAAAATATGAAAGGTTGCTGAGGAGCTTTTTTTATTTTGAAGTCATAATAACCTGAATAAGAAATCATGCCTAAACATCATTGGTGATAGAGTAAAACCAGCAATGCTTCGTATCAATCTCAACATACTGGATTACTTTCATCATGATAATAGTTCTTTGCTTTAATCCAGTTATTGTTAAGGATTTTTTTCTTTTCGATATTTTAAATTGGGATGCTGTCGCCTATTATCACTGGAACTTAATCCCATTGAACACTAGGGAGCCATATTTTTAAAAAAAGTATTTCTACATCTATATTCGCAACAATTTAATTTCATACACGTAGAAAACCATCACAGCAAAAATATATTTTTGGTGAAATAAAACATAATTCTGGTTATGAATGTTAAAATATATAGCATTTAAGTCATTCATTTGGTTTTTTTTTTTTGCTTATATAGTAACGGTTTAACGGAAATTTTGGTTTTTATAATTATTGCTCTTATTACCACACTACCAGTAAAAAATAATAAATAATTTTTAACCTATGCTCTAAGATATCATGTTCAAATTATCAAAATTTACCACATTAACTAAATTTTATCATAGATTATTAAATCATGATTTATTGTCAATTTTAAAAAAATTGTAGCAATAATTTAGCAAATTCATAAAAAAATAAACACTTCCTTAGAAAAACTACAGAACTTTCTTTGATTCCCGTACAGCCAGAAAACACGGGTAAATTTTACAGCATTCTAGCAGTTCTGACCATACTTTTATTTTCAGAGTAGAGTTAGAAAATGCTCTTCAAACACCACAAATGCTGTCTTGTGAAATTTATATAAAGAATCGAGGTTGTATTAAGTGAGTTGAAGGGATAAAATTGATCAGATGATCATTATAAAGAGGCCACTTCGGGTATAAAATGACTAAAGCATTTTAAGTCCATGGTTTTTATAAATGAAATACCCATGAGTTGAGTAAAATCATAAACTGACGCAATAGGTGCAAAACTTTAAAACATATATATGTACATAATAATTCATTTTAAATCAGTACGTAACTCATACGTTGTTGATATATCGCTTTCAAGATATCCAGGCACTTTAAACATCATAGTAGACCTTTTCAATACTTAATGTATCCATGATTTAAGATATTTAAGACTAAGATTAGCACCATGTGAATACATTTATAATCGATTTCGACAAGTATTGCAAGAAAATATATCTTAAGAATGTACGTTACAGAACACTCCTTATTTCATACGTAAATCTGCTAAGTATTCACTTCTAATATCAAAATATTTTCTAACTAAGTTAAGAATGGTAAAAAAAATTCCTTTTTCGTGGCAAATTTTGAAAACTCTTCAACTTTTCACAATTTTAAAAAAAAAGCGTTTCCATGTATAAGATACTAATACCATGTTTTTAACTCATTATACATGCATAATTCAAAACTTAAAAAAAATATTAACTACATATTTCATAATTCTTAATATGTCTAAAATATGAAAAGTATTAATGACGTTGCTCGGGGAAACGTTGTTAATGAAAAAAAAAATCAGGAAATAATCTTTTATTTTGTTATACATCGAACAGAGAAAGACTTTTAATTAAAAAGGAAATTTTCTTCTTCTTTCATCTTATTTTCATTGAAACGATGGTTCTGTAATTTAAACAGAACTAGCACCTGGTGGTTTCCCATTAAAGACGAAACACAGCTTAAAAAATAAATGTGTTTCTAATTAAGTTCCTTTGAAACAGACATAATAGTTTCCTTTTAATTATTTTTTTCTTCTTCTCTAGATTCTTTATTTTTTATTTCATATCTAAGTCATTAGAGTATTTTTTTTTATAAAAACTGACATAGAATCCTGAATAAATTTATGTTACATCGTTTAATAGTTTGTTTTAAAGTAATAAGATAAGTAACTTGTATCAAATTTTATTTTGAATTTTTTGGAAGAATTTACTTTTTATCATAACACATTTTATCATTTTATGTATTTTAATCTTTTTTTTCGTTCTTACTAGCATAGTAAAAATTAAAATTTTTACAGATATTACTCTATCTTACAAAAAATTTGTCATGAACAAAACTTATCATGTACTAACAATTACGTTTATTAAGTTTTTTTTCTATTTGCTAGGAGAAACCTCCCTTTCTTGATACGCTCACCAAACTCCGTAATTGCTATTCGCCTATTATTTTAATTTATTTCCATGAAAAGTCAGTATCTTCCATAAAATCACTAACACATTGCTTTCAAAATCTACAATTGTAATAGTTTTTTTACGAACATCTTGTTAATATGTTAATCGTGATGAAATAGATGTTTGAAAAATGATCACTTGTTTTTGAAAGAAAAAAAAATTACTAAACTCATACCTTGTGGGGCTAGAAAGAAAAAGGAGAAGTGATTTTTCTGTTGAGGAGGCTTATAGCAATTCATGCAGTTTCATCCCTTAATATTATGTATTTCTTTATTTAATTTTTTTTTTAAATTTTAACTATAAGCATTAAGAATTGTATCTGACAACATACAATCTCTTTCTTTCTTTGTCTACTTTTGATTGATATCTACTATAACACGAACTTATTAAGAAACAAAGATTACCCACGAATGAAAAAAATGTCCTACAACAATGCAAAAATAATCAATATTTAATGTAAATAAGTAGAAAAAGAAACACGAAAACTCAATTAAATTTAAAATAACTTTCGAACCAATTAGAATTTTGAAACAAAATTCATGTAAGGTTTAGAACTAAAATAGATTCTTTCAGTATGTCAAATTCTTTTACTATGTAGTTGCATTTTAGTTTGCTACAGATCGACCAATTGTAGTATTTAAGCACCCAAAATAGTGGCGGCATGGGTGGTATATATGATTTTTTAATACAAAGAATAAAAATTTAAAAAATAATTATAGCCACTTTACTTTATTTCTTATTGTTTATAGAATATTTTGACATTCTATGTTTTTTGATGTCAATACGATTTTTGTTTTAAATTTTAATACTTATATAAAAGTAAACTAGCTCAGAGAAGTAATGAGGCTAGATATATAAAATATATATACATAGAAAGGGCAACTTAGAAAAGCAAAAATTCTCTTATTTAATAAAAAAAACCAGTTGATTTTGAAACTTTTGCTGAGTTAAAAAAAATTGAAAATAAAATATGGTTTTTCAGTGTTTAACAAAATTTGGCAAATGTAATAAAAATTGGTAGTTTTATCATGATACCATAAAAGTAGTTCATTCGGTTAAATTTACTTTCCAATTTTGTACTTTTTTATTGAATGAGTGGTAATACGAACTATAATTCTGAAAACCTAAATTTCCATCGAACCGTTACCATAGGAGCGTAAAAATTTCAAATTTATGGTTTTAAAATTACCATAGATGTTTATGTTTATTACCAGAATTATAATTGCTTTTACAAGATATTTTATTACCATTCAGTACGGTAATTTCTCAAGAATTGTTTTCCCCGTCTGGTATGCATAAAATAATACTTAATTGTAATTCCTACATTCACTATTGGCGAAGGAGAAACTCAAACACAGAATATGTATAGATTAAAGCTTATTTCTAATTCTTAGATTCACACTACTGGTGAAGGAGAATTTTATGCAAAGAATGCGTACAGAATAAAACTTATTTTTAATTCTTAGATTCACTACTGGTGAAGGAGAAGCTTACGCACAGAATAATACTTATTTGTAATTCTTAGATTCACTATTGGTGAAGGAGAAACTTAAAACATATAAACACGTTTGATTGCATAAGATAGCATAGAGGAGTGGAACATTCAAATTTGTTTCGATATATTTTAGCTTACATTTTTATCTAGTAATTCAACATGCATTTGCCAATTAATCTGCACTTAAATATTAATTTGAAAATATTTTAGACATTTATTACGGGAAATATTTACGGAAAGCACAGTATTCATCGAACTATAGTTTGTATAAAAGTATGCTCTCAATTTACTGTAAAAAGTTAATTATTTGCTTACTATTCTGCCTTAGTCATTTGTCTATATCTTTAGTTTATATATTATATATTTGTTAGTGCATCGATTTATATTGTTAGTAGTTTAAAATACTTATGTTCTTAAATCAAACAATGAACAGAAGAAATGTTTTTATAAATTAAACAAGATATTTATCCTTTTACTTATTAATTTCAATATATGTTCTTTTTTTTAAAACAATATCCTTAAAAAAACAAAATAGGCATACGGTAAAGTTATATCATTTGTTAATCAGCATTTATTCAATTTTTCATTAAACATTGATTCTAACAAAATTATGCAAAATATTTTGTATTAGGTATCTGTACCTTTCATTATAAGAGATTGTTTTCATCTTTTCAGAAATATAATTCTTTTGGTTAAAGTTTAATAAGTATACATAATAAACGTCAACAATCGATACTATTATAATTATTATTTAAAAATATAGCACATTTTAAGATTAAATTTAAAACTCATGCATGGAATAATTATGTAGCTTAATGTTTAAAAACATTAATGAGCTTTTCGTTGCTCATTAAAGCATTTAAACGAAATAACCCATTAAGTGTACAGAATTGAGAATAATAAGAGCTTATTTTGTTGACAGATAATTAAAATATTTACCAATCACAATCAAGTCTATTCTTTAAGTTACATTAAGTACTTTTGAAAACAACGTAATAGAATATCCGAACTTCAAAGAGACACATGTATTTTGATATTACAAAAGTTAACTAAACATTAAAAATGCATTTCGATGTTAAGAGTAGGGATTAATTGTAATAATAAGTATTGAGCTTTATTCTTATGCACTCTTTTTAAATATTTAATTAGGAAATTATAAATTTATTTAAACTAGTGCATTTGATTAGTTCCATAATAAAACTATAAATTTGTTTAGTTGAAATTGTAATTGTCAATTACTAATTCATTATGATATTAAAAATTTTAGATTTTATTTCATTTAATATTCATTTTTGAAATTTTTACTTATTTTATGTTATTGCCTTCGACATTTCTAATCGAGTGGGGTGAAAAAAAATTTTAGTACCGGAAGGATTTTGTGCGAAAAATTCTTCTACTGTAATACAAATAAAAACGACGTTAATTTTTTTTTTAATTCAGATAATATCTTCCTAACTGGAAAAAATTACGCATTTTACGCATTATATTTTTTAAATGCCTGAGACATAAAAAAATAAGCTTCAGATTTATGAGCTTGTTTAATGCATTCTATCACCTATATGAAAAACATTCTGATTTTAATATATTCTTTTATGGTCACGCAATATTTTAAATAAAATAAAATGAAATAAAACCAAGTTAAACAATGCTTCATAATTTTCACTGTGCCTCTCTTTGATCATTATGTTAGATATAAGTAAGCCAAACTCACCAAGGGAAGATAGTTGCAGATCGTATTCCACTTACGCTTTTAACAAATAACCATCTTTTTTGCTGGGTAATTGCATTACATTTACAGATTTATAGATGAGAGTAGTGTAAGACCAAGTAGTGGGGGGATACCTGGTACCTCGATTGTATAAAAATTAGTTCTGTTTTTTTTTCCCGAATGAACTCTGAACTAAACTTCGCTATTGAAAAAGAAGAACTTACCATATCGGCATGTTGTTGTTGATTCATTCAAGAGGTATGTGTAGATACGTTTGCTTTACGATATCAACTCTCTAATTCTATATTGTTTTTAAGCTTGCCCTTTGTCATTGCCAATAATGAAAATTATTTTTATTCCAGCCTAATCTACCTTTACCAAAAATTATCAAGCAATAAGGATTCAGTCTAATAATACACTGTAGTGCTTTGTTTCGATAATCTCTGGTACCTAAGATCAGGTATTACTCGATCTAGTCCCTTCTCGATATGTATCGATGCTGAGCCGCAGAAAGCTGAAGTACATGAAGATTAATAAATCTGAGAGTAACAAATGAGTTTACGAACCACAAGAGAAAATTTATTGACAGCTATTTCCTCAAAGCACAGAATTTGTTTTTTGTATTTAGTTTGCCTTTCATGGAATATAGTATTTTTAATGGCGATCTAGAGAAATTTTCTGCAATTTTTCTTTTAAAAAATATAAGATTAATAAGCACCATAATTTTTTAAGAAATTTTGATTCCGCCCCAAGCTGTCCCGGGCTCCGTGAGAATTGTCTCTCTCTGCCCTCCTTGTTAACACATGACTATTTACTTTGGTCTAGAAATTAATAACAATCTGACGTGGTCAAATGATGTGAAAAATATTAAGAAAAAAGTGACTTCTGCAACTGTCAAAATGCAAACACTTATGTATTATAGAAAACTGAGTTTTAAGCAGAGAAGCTGGCTTTTTATTTCATCCTTAGAACGATCATGATCTATGCCTCTACGTCATGGTGTAGCCTCTAAGAGTGAGCTTGGGAAACTCACAAGAAAAAATAATGTAATTCTTACGAAAAGATTACGAATGCGACATAGTATCAAAGAAATAGTGATATTCATTTGAGCCTTGAAATTGAGAGTTTCAGTCTTCTCTTTAACAAACTGAATGCAAATTTCTATGACAAAGCGTTGAACTGTGATGTTGCAAACTTTAATAGTATTTTTGACAATGAGAATCTCATAGAAGAAGCATCCCTGCAGCAGAAGCATTTTTACAAGTGATGCAAAAATGACTATTTGAGTGAAATTGAATTATGCGTGCGTAGTAAATTACTTTAATTCAAAGATAATAAATCTTTGATAATGTCCACGTTATAAATGCAGTTGTACTGACAATATATTTCATTGTAAGAAAAATTATTGAATAAGCATTGTATATATGTATAGATGACTCAATTCATATAAAGTACGAATGGAAATGTGTTTATGTGTATTTGGAACCATTATGATGATGCACATTTGGGTAATGTGTCCAATTATTAATTTTATGCTTTTATTCTTCGGTTACAAAGATCACAAAGGCATCACCTCAAGTTGGGCTAAGGGCTAAAATAACCAAAAGCACCCAGGCCAAACCTTTATGACTGACTACATGACATGTAAATCACATGAATAATATTTTTTAATTGTCATATGAAATAGACATATCAGCTAATTTTTCACTGAAATTTGGGTATTACTAAGTTCCTCATCTATTTAACATCTACAACAGGTTTTATCCTTCTAGTGGCTTAAGACCGGACGATTTACATTCGTTACTAGGATCAATTATGCAGAAACAGGATAGTTCTGTTTACCATAATATATAACTAATGTAAGCGCTTATTAAATTTAATTATTACAAGTAAATCATCACGGTTTTTAAAAATAAAGTGGTAGGTAACAGAAAGAAATATTCACTTGGTATACACAGATATGTATTAGCCCTTTTTGTTATAGCAGATTTTCACATATACACTGCTTTTTGAGCCAGGGGCATAAATGGGGTTGACAACATAACAGCAGTAGTACCTCTTACAATATTTAATTAAACGTCAGTAGAAAATAGCCAATATATTGACTCCACTGATGTTAAATAAGTGTGGTGCAAAATACTACTGGTATTGCCGTCATTAGTACTGTGGTAATGAAAACTGTTAATACCAATAAATATATCTAATATACGTTTTGGGGTAATAGATTTTCAATATAGATAAAATATAGGATCACTGGTAATTGATTTTTTATCACTCTCCGAAATAGAAAGTACCCCAATGTCACCATACTACTCAGTCATGTAACCTAACACAAAACCTTAATTTTATTATCATTAGTTGTATATTCCATTGTGACTTCTTACTATTAGATTTACTATAACAGGAGTGAAAAGCTGAACTTATCAATAGAAATAGAAATTATAAATAGCGAAACAAATTATGAATAAAACTACCGTAAACCGGGGCGAGTTGCTGATTTTCAATACAAATCTCTCAAAAGACGTTTGAACAGGTCGGTTAAAAAGACACCAAATAAATAAAAACGGATCAAACTACTACAGCGCCATCTTCCTTAGAGTCTGAAATAAGTCCTCCATCGGTAAAAATTTTTTTATTTGCAATTTAAAATAGGGAAAATTAAATAAAACTAAAATGGGTAGACTCGCCCCTGGATGGGTAGACTCGCCCCGGTTTACGGTGCCAGATTATGTAAAAATTAACTGTTTCCGATTCTATGGTAACACCAAAAGACTCATCGATTTTTGATAAACCACTTTGGTAATGGTTCTTGGAAAAATTAACAACAAATTGTAAATACATAATATGTGATGAAATTTGGTAATTTTATCATTATATTTTAGAGCATGACTAAAAAATATTTACTCAGTTAAATTTACTTTACTTATTATTTTTTACTTATTATTTCCCACCCCCCTTTTTTTCATATGTCTATAATTTTTCTTTGTTTTTTTCTTCATTTTGAACTTATATATATATATATATATATATATATATATATATATATATATATATATATATATATATATATATATATATATATATATATATATATATATATATATATATATATATATATATATATATATATATATATATATATATATATATATATATATAAAATGCAATTGACATTGCACTAATACTTCAGTTATCAAGCTACAAAATATTTCCGGTAATTATTTTAAATGTTTATAGCTACCAAAATTTTTACTTTTTCAATAAATAAAATTTTTCAATAAAATTCAAAGGAATATACAACGCAAGGTAAAAGAATTGAATTCTGTCTATAATAGTTTACATAATTTTAGACGACAATCAAATATTGAATGTATTTATTCAATAACGGATATTGATCTAGGGAATTACGGTATGCACGATATTTTAAGTATTCTACAACAGGCAATTAAATTTAAAAACATCGCAATTATGATTTTCCACAATTTAAAATTGCAAATATTATTCTTATTCAATTGTTTACATGAAAAATATAAGTTGGAATAAAAATGAAAATTGTTTATTTCCATCATATTTATCTTTATCTATTTAATCTTTAGATTTATATGAGTTTACGATTACATTACTTATAATTTTGTGCGACAAGGTTAATTGAAACCGAAGTATAAATTTCAGTTTAATCAGTTAAAAGTTGGTTTATTTGAAATATTTGACTCATCGATTGCAGAGATAATATATGAATTTTTATTAAATTTGGATAATCGAAATAAAATGTTTTAAGTGTTTTTGAATGCCTGAAGAAATAATTAATCTTTCATAATTTCTTTACTTGTAAGACATTAGTCGTAAACGTTTTGCTTCCGTTTGTGTTAAGTACTTTTAACAATATTTCTTTTTTAATATTTAAAAAAAATTGAGTTTATTTAGTTTAAAAATTGATTTACTTGGTACCCGAAATGATTTCTAACAGAGCTTCACATAAATCAAAACTATACTTTTACAATACTTTTGAAACATACAGTTTATTTTGAGTTTAAAATCAATCATTAAAATTGCTGATAGCATTAGTCTAATTTTGAAAATTACTTATATTCGTAAAGGAAAGATTTTCTTGTTCATTGATTCGTTGTTTCGAAATCATAAGAATATTGTATTCTTTAATTATACTTTTCTATAATGGAATTTCTCAGTTTCTTTTACGTAAGAAGCACTTTAGTTATCAACATAAATATTATCGTTCTTATAATTATGATCCATACATGATAGATCCATACATACCATTGTGATCAATACATGGTAGATTATACAATTAAAATCAATTTGTATTAACTCATCTAGTTAATCCACTTATATTGTGTTTTGTTACGTAGAGATGACGCCACTGTTGTACATAACTTCTCGTACAATGTTAAACATGGAATAATCAAATAAACAAAGAAAATGTTAAAAATGTCGCCTTCTTAATTATACGTTCGTAAAACTATAATTATTTTTATCAAGACTGTTTTATATTAATATTTTTTTCGGTGTTTATTCAATTAGTCAATTAAATTTAGATTTTAATGTTTTTTCAGATATACTTAGTTAGGATGATATAATCATTTTGTATAAATATTAATATTTGTTTTTATATTTATGTGTAAATAAGCATAAATTGCATGAAACTATCGACAAACAAAGCATCTATGATATCAGACAGGTAAAGTCTAATTGGAGCTGCCATTTAAAAAACTAACATCATACTGAGTTTAATGATAGTCTCTGAGATGGCAGCACCAATTTTTATACATTTAAATAAAAGTATTCTTTTTCTAAAGAAAACATTTATTACGTTGAATATGACTTACTTAATTGTTGATTTCTCTTTTTCTAAGCAAATGGCTCGCAGAAAGCAAAGAAACATCTTCTCACTTTTGTTTTTCAATTCTTTTTCCTTTCATTTGTAGATTTTTAAGGAATAAAAGCAATAAATTAATTTCTTTTATATTTATTGAAAAATTTATCGATTATATATCCCTAACAAATGTTTACATACAAACTTTTAAACATTTCCCTGTTTTTTTTGCTCGAAAATTCTTGCTTCAAAAAATAACTTTAAATATTACTTGTTTTAGAGTAGTATGAAAACTAGTATGTTAGTATGAAAAGTAATTTCGTTATATAAAAAGTAATTACCGAATTTGTCGAAATAAAACTATAATTTACTGTAGATAGAAACAAAGTATTATTAAAAGAATTAAATTTAAAACTATTTATATTTTAGAATCAAAATCAGCTCTGATAAAAAAATGGTTTCTTTTGCCAATAAGTCCAAATTTATGTAACTTTTTATCTAATTATATCGCGATTTCTGATTTTATATCCCAAAAATACACTAAATTATACATCAGAATATTTAACGAAATCCCAACAGAAATATTTAATGAATCATGTATCTCGATAAAGCGATTTTTTGAATGAAAATTAGATGTATAAATATTACATGAGATGCAGTTTAATTTAAGTTGCATTAAAATGTTTCTGTATTAATAAGAAAAAACAGTTATTTTATTTGTATTGTATGATAATATATTTGAGTAAAAGGATGAACGTTTCAATTGAACAATTTTGGAATAAAATGAACCAATGAATGAAATGAATTGATTTAAAAAAAGGGAGGAATTAGTTTTTAAACTGTAAACGAATGGCTTTCGTTACCATAGGTGTAGCCCCACATCTAATGAATATATTCCTTCAAAAAGAAAAAAAAATCGAGTAATTCCCTCCCATTTCAGTATATAAAAATATGCATGTAAAATATTGAATTTTTATAACGATTTGTGATCCCAGTGCAGAACTCTGTTTCATATTTAGCAGTAATATTAAAAACATCATTTTGAAAATTTAATATTGCAGAGAAACAATCGACTAGACTGTCATAATTTTTTTTCATGAAATGTTGGGGCATGACATACATATTGTATAGGAAATGAGAATGATAATAATTCTAAATTAGTTCTACTATAAACTGTGGTTTAAATGGGCAAAACTATTTAGTACTATTATTTTAGCAACCTAGATAGAAACTCAAATAATATACTTAACGTAACTTTATACATACCTCTACAATTAATGATGAAAATAAATGCTATTTACTTGAATTTCTTGAATTTGTTTTTATAAATTAAAATGCATTGTGAATTAAATATTTTGAAACGTAAAGGCCTCTAGGAATATGCATCGCTCCCACACATCCTGAAAAATCAACATATCCAGTTTTTGTCAAATAGATATCTATGATCTTTTTGAAAACTTTTTTATTTGCTGTTTTGTGATTGTGAGATGTTGAATTGAAGAAAAACAATACCAATGTCAAAAAGTTGTCAATGATACTATAAAAATGTCTAAAAAAACATTTCCCCAAAATCTTTTAAGTTGTGAAACTTCAGAATTATATTTAAATTATTTAAAAATACACCCTTAAAATGACTTTTGTGATCATCCCCTTGATATCGCCTTGTCCTGCATGTCACAGTGATTTTTTTTATCAAAAAATAATGCCGTTAACAGTTTTATTTGAGCCATTAAAGAATGATAACAAACTCATCTCTACTTCACTACTTTTACGGTGCTGCCATCTGATAAGTAAAGATAATATTATATTGGATTTTCTGAAACTGCACTATTATGCAGCCGTTGAATACTAAAATTTAAAATTGTTATCTCTGAAATAGGATTTAATAGCATCTTTTTTTCATATTTCGGTTGCGCAAATTATAATATATAATGAAGTTCATGTTTGGAAACACTTAAGGAATGAATTTTGTGTTGATTTGAAAATTATATAATGAAACAATTTACTTTTTGAAAATATCAATTAAAATATATATTTGCTAGATTTTATAAAATCTTATCAAAACTAATTTTAATTAAAGTAAAATATAATGCATAAATTTTTTTCAACAATTTATTTTAAAAATGTGAAAGGGTTTTTACTGTTAAAATGGGACTTTTTTGTGTTTATTTCTTACATATGACGTTTAAAATCTTAAAAATAAAGATTTTAACTTTATAAATATTGTTGAACCTAAGTTTGTTGAGATTGCTAAAATAAACTTTCAAATTTAACTGTAATGTAAATAAAGTTTATTATAAGAAAGAAGTTATCCGTATTGTCATAACTAGATTATAAGCTGTTTAATGACAGTTATTATTTTATAAGTAAAAAAAAATTATCCTGACTCTTTGAACAAATTAAAAACTTAAATGCCAAGTCATGAGCATCTTAAACTTAATAAATGACTATATTCAGAGAAATTTTTCAACAAAATTTACATCGAAAAAAATACTAAGTAAGGATTTTCTGGTGCTGCCATCTTAAAACTAAACTCAAAGTTCAATTGAACACTATTTTTCAATACGATGTGTAACTTTAAAATATTTAGATGCTTATTATTTTTTAAAAAATATTTAAGAAAGAACAGGATTAATAACTTCAAATTAGTTTTTCATCTAAAAAATCTAATTTCAGATGAGATTTTTTTAAGCTTGGACTGTAATAATTTTGGAGAAAAAAAAATAGTAAATTTAGAAGCAATTTGTTCACTTATAATTATCAGTTTTTAAAACAGCCTCCCTTTAATTTGCTCTAATTTAGTTTTAAATACTCATAGGGACACTTTCTTTCATATAAAACACAATTTTTTTGAAGTTTCAGTATGTTTTTTTTAATATATATCTTAATATATTTTTTTAATATATTCTGCAGCACTCGGTTGGACACTATAGTACTTTACTGAAATTCAACAAATTATAAAAGATAAAATCCCAGATAGCAGGCAACCTTTCGGGAAACGTTGTAATTATTTTCAATATATGCTGTATAATTTGATTGACACAAACACAATTAGGTTTACTGGTTATTCATTCATTATTTCTACAAATAAGAAAAGTTACAATGTCAATATTATTCTTTTAAAGATTGAAGAAAGTCACGCATAAACCTTTTATATATCTATCTATATATATATATATATATATATATTTATGATAAAAAATATAAATATATATTATTTTAATTATTTTATTTGTATTCAAATTGCTCAAGTGTTTCATCAAAAGAAAAAGCAGAGAAACGATATTGATTTCATGCACCGAATACTTTTATCGGACTTACTTTTCACCATGATATTATATATATATATATATATATATATATATATATATATATATATATATATATATATATATATATATATATGCAAAGGTTCAAAGTTAATAACTTGATATCTTTAAAATATAATTACAGCCTCGACGTTGATAAATTTACCTTTTCAAACTGCTTAGTACAATTTGTTGCAATCTATTTCCTGGTTAAAGTAATGAACTGGATGATTGCAACCAGAGTGGAAATTTTGGCAACCTATTGGTCACACTCTATTATATATTAACACTAATTTGTAATTTTATTATAATTGTATATATATATATATATATATATATATATATATATATATATATATATATATATATATATATATATATATATATATATATATATATATATATATATATATATATATATATATATATATATATATATATATATATATATATATATATATATATATATATATATATATATATATATATATATATATATAATTGTTGAACTCTTGTATATGTATACATAATTATTGAACTCTTACTTTCCCCCACCCGAGCTCGACGTAGCAATATGGTAGATACCGGACTCGAATAGGCTCGACACCTGACGTAGCAATATAGTCTACATATATTATGCTAGAATCTCCATTACTTCTTCCATTGTTTATATTTTCCGTAGGTTTATGAAATTTATCTGCCAAAATGGCTGTGGTTCTTCAGCATTTGTTTTTTCCTACTATTTATTGAAATAATTTCTCGTATTTATTTCCTGAAAAATGAAATTAAATAAAAATTTACTATTTTACCCGTTCTTTATCTAAATATGATGCACACTAAAAACGTAATTACTGTTTTTATAAATGACTTGAATAAGTAAATAAAATTATTAAATACTTTTATTAATTGCAAACCCAATTGAGCTCATGTTAAGAAATAAATTGTATCTATCTTTTAAAAATTTCCGTAAATGAGAAATTAATTAGAAAAGTCTTTATTATCTGCAAGAAGTAGAATAATTTAATTTTTTTTTAAATTATATTTTCGGAATTTTTTAAGAAAGATTATACTTTAGATAACTAATTCACAATAATATGTTTTAGAAATCCCATTCAACGTAATAAAATTGGAAAAAACCTAACCAAATAACACAATTTAAATAAATCCATAAAACATCTCTACAGTACATATTGTTTAAAAGAAATACTCCTGATATATTGCTTTCTTTTTCTACATAATATGAGATAACAGCTCTAAAAACATTGCTATTTTAATTAGTACGTTATGGGAATTACTGTGCTTTGCATTTCGAATTAAAAGAGACTATACCAGCATAAAATAAATTTTTTACAGTTACAAATTTTTAGAAAATTACTCAATCATGAACACGTGAATACAGATAATTACAAAAAATCAGGCATTACACTGAAATCAAGCATCGCATTCTTTCCACACTGATGAAAGTTTTGTTCAGTTTTCTATCTTAACATAAAGGAAATCTCTTTATTATGAACTTTTTTTCTGCTGTAACCTTTATTCAAATCAAATTTAATTAGCTAAAATATCCGGTCTAATGATTATCATCGAGTAACATCGCTTGAAAGCGTTTCAATAGAGCACTCACGCGTTCCGTGCGATAAGCTTGTAGCAGCTGTTCCACGGTATTTGCTTCATTAATCCATGCAACACAATGACTACAGATCCGTAGCAGAATGTCATTTTTTTGTGAGGTTGCCACCTTCCGATGCTTATAGTTCCTAAATAAACCAATATAATGAAGCACATCAATTAAAAGAGAAATTTTTCTAAATTATTAAAAGAATATTTAAAAAAGTGTTTAAAAATGAAAAGATTAGCATGGAAACTAGCTAGTGCAATGTATAACTAAACAGGCACCAATTTATTAATATTCCATTAAAAGAGATTTTGTTTGTTTTGCTCGCTTAAAATAATTTTTTTAGTTGGTTATTGTTTCTAAACTTATTAAAATCTCATTTATAACTAGATTTATAATTTTTATTTATCTATCCTGAGAATTTTGTAATAGTGTGCTAATATTTCAGTTCATAAAAAATATTTATTTATTTATTAAAAATATTTCTTTATTTTAAATCATATTGTTTCTTATTTCTCATGAAATTAAAATATAATTGCTCAAAAATGTTTTTTTACAGCCTTTGGAAGTAAATCAGAAATAAAATTATATTTGAAATAATCAAGTTCAGGAATGAGTAAAAAGAAGAAATTGAAAATTTAATCGTTTAATTCTTTAAAAAGATGCTTCTCAGAAGAGAATAAACGGTAACAAAAATAATATTTCTTATATTCGAAACATTTATTAGGTTTAAAATAACTGTTTGCTTTTTATTGAAGGAAATCTAAATTTGCCTTTTGTCTCTATTAAATGTATTTTCTTTTTATCTGCGATGTAAAATTTTTGATTTTGTATCAAAATCCTCGAATTATTTCATTTAATTTATTACATTAACCTTCCGTTAGACGCGCACTTGTTTCCGACATGGTTAGTCGCGTTGCACCTATAAAGTGTTTTGGATTTTTTTAAAGTCAAGTGAAATTTATTCTAGTTTAAATAGTTAATTGTAACCTATTTAAGATTCTTTAGATATATAAAGTATGAAAAACTTATTTAATTACTAAAATATATGAAAAAACTGTATCACAAATAATTGCTCTACATAAAGAAAAACCAAGAAATGTAAAATTGTAAAAAAACATTGAGAGTCTTGCATATCGGAACAACTTATTTCAATATCTCATGTTAGTATAAAAATATTAACTTAGAGGCTGTATGATGCAGAACTACCTTCATGTGAACAAGAATTTTTGCAAGAGGTCTTTACAAATTGTTGTTACATTACTCAAACATAAGTGTTTTCCGCAAGTAGCACAAGTATACTTTGTATTTTTTCGTTGTTTATTTTTTTGACATGGCACGCACAATTTTCTTTTCTTGGCTTGATTTTCTGACAGTGAATTTTCTGAGGCTTGAGAAGTTTACTTCTGCTAATCGAAAGCGAAGTACTGAAGATAAATTTTTCTTGCTCCTGCGTCGGATCATTTCATCCATCACAAGTTGTTTAGCCAATTGGCGCAAGAAGGTTCTGCGGTTTTTCACTTCGTAACCATTTTTTGCATATATAACTTGACCCTTTATACCTGCTACGTTGAGTAGGGCAGAAAATAAGATAAAATATAGATATTTAATTCATAAAAATATTATATCCATAATACTTGGGTCAATGGTCGCGTTGCACCTGTGGGGTGATTTGAGCCACTGCAACTCTCCATCGACATGTTCGAAGGTCGGGAGTACACAGACATTTGAGTAATCCAAAGATAGGAAGATAACATTAGGCTCGTCCCCCGGAAAAATCCATTGACTGCAAAGGAGGTGGAAGTGCAGTAAAGATACACCTGTGAGGTGCGCGCGTCTAACGGAAGGTTAATTATCAATTTGATGAAGTGACTATCAATGTAAAATCATTGTTTTGGTAAAATATATGTGCTCTCGTACATATCTTGTAAAAATTAATCAACTAAATAAAATTTAGTAGAAAATTAGTAGCAGTCAAAAATTATTATTTAATAGCTGGATAGAAAGAATTGTTTATTTTATAGTATATTTCTGAATGTTTACAATATAAAACGATGATTTGTTATGCTTTATTTCCTAAGTGATATATATATCAATACAATAATTTTTTAATCCTCTATTGAACTGAATAATACATTTTTTAATTTGTTTATATACACACTTGAAGTTTTTTCCTTTTGTTGACAGAGTTTTATATTAATTTTCAGACACTGACTTTTGTAGTATTATTCGAGTATTATTCGAGTATTATTTGTAGTATTATTTTGTAGTATTATTTTAAAGTATATTTCTGAATGTTTACAATATAAAACGATGATTTGTTATGCTTTATTTCCTAAGTGATATATATATCAATACAATAATTTTTTAATCCTCTATTGAACTGAATAATACATTTTTTTATTTGTTTATATACACACTTGAAGTTTCTTCCTTTTGTAGACAGAGTTTTAAATTAATTTTCAGACACTGACTTTTGTAGTATTATTCGATTAAACTTAGGATTTTGCCTTCTCTTTGAAGTAAAAACAAAAAAATAATTAAGTAACATTTAAAAAAATCTTCACAAATACATCATAATTGACTATTGAACGCATTCAATAGCAATTTACAAAGTCTGTGGCTCTATTTACTTGTAAGTTTTCAAATTAAATCTAGTGGTTTGATTTTAGTTGGACTTCGTATATTATGGATTCCTCAGAAATTAACTTTGGAAAATATAGATTAGCAAGAAAATAAATAAAAATAAAGGATGAATAACGCGAGAACAGGAATTAACTTGATAATGACCTATTATATCCAAATCTCAGCATTTAATATATATCTTGTCATGTGACTTTTTGTCCAATGATAATTTTCATACATGCCATAACGAGGAAAGATGCATTTAAAGTAAATATAATTTGAACCGTATGGAAGCTAAATATGGCTAAATCTATGCTCATAAAATTTCATATTATATTACTTGCGTACCCAATGAGAATTGTTGAAGTTGGATATACAAATTAAATATTATTTCATATTGCAATAAATTCTCTTTTTTTTTATTAAGTATCTATTCTTCTTCTTTATTGGCACTACAGTCCTGGTTGTGCCTTAGCCTGCCGCATATTATTTCTCCAGATAGCTCTGTTAATGACCGTGATCTTCCAGTTTAAGATCTTTAAATAATTCAAGACATCATTCATCCATCTTTTCTTTGGTCTACCTTTTACAGATGGTGTACAATATCTCTCCCAAAAGTTGGAAGAAATTTACATTAAATGATTGGATTTATGATAAAAATAATAATAAAAGCTTATAATTGTTAACTTCTACAATCAATTTTTATTATTTATTATTTCAGTGAGATGAGAACCATCTAATGAGATAGGTCATTTTTTGGTTTTTAATAGTAAATGAATTCTAATAGTAGTCCCAAAATGTGACAATAATAATCCTACTTGTCCTAAAATATATCAATTAATTTTAATCCACCATCTTTTACACAGAAATTGAGGAGTTCCTTATACATGCATCGAGTTTGTCAGACACGTGTGCCTGACTTCAAATTACATACTTTTTTTTTTTTTTAATGGCGGGCACTGGAAACTATTGTTCATTGGCCACAGAAAGTGCCAGAACTGCTAACTCTCTTTTCGTTACCCAGTGGGCACTTGTGGCGAAGCCACGGCGGTGGAGCAGCGTCGCCCACGTCACACTACCACAACCCGTTTATAGGGCGGGTCACATTCACACATTCACACACAAAGGAGAAAGGACATAGAACACAGATAGAGAGAAAGAAAAATCCATGCCTTGTCCGGGATTCGAACCCAGAACCTTTTTGATGCAAGGACAGTTCCCTGCCCCTACACAGGCCGGTTGGCAATTTCATACTTTTAAAAACATTTCTTAAACTGAAATCCGTTTTGCAGAGGACATTTAAGAAAATACTCTGTGTTATCTGCCTTCGTAATTTTTTATTAAAGTTTATCACTAATTAATGTGAATGGCACATTTTTTTATAATATGAGTACAATTTTAGGAATAAATGTAACATTTAGATATGCTGTGCAAGATATACAAAGTATACTCTGAATGAACTCATACCAAAATTGCAGTATCTTACTTTTTTTTTCGAAAATAGATATAAGATAAGGATATTATTGGAAATTGTATAATCTGTAGATAAGTTTTCATATTTAATATTCCAATGAAATGAGAAATGCTTAAGTTGCGGGTTTCAAATTTTATTCCGTTACTGCAACAGTTCTTGGTCACAAAAAATAATCAGAAGACAATTCATTTTATTCAGCGTCTCTTTCAATAAGGAAATCTGTTTTATTTCTCTCAGGTTTGAACCTGACGCACGCATCAGTTTTGAGAGACTTATAATCCGATGCTTAAGAGCAAAGCTAAACTCAATTATTTTTCTGCAGATGCTAAATGAAATGAAAGCAAAATATTCATCACCAAACTATTTTATTGAATTTTAGTTCAAATAAATATGAATAGAATATTTTTAGAACAATTATAAAACTAAATGTTTTAAACCAAATGAGTTATGGGATTTTCTAAACAAACCCAGAAATGATTCATGCCAAAATTACAGTATCATACTTTTTAAAAACAACGGTAATCTTAATGTAGGTAAAGATATTATTCAAGATTCTATCTTTTGAAGTTAAAATTCCTTATTTATTATTACAACTCTGGAATCGAGTCTTATCTCATTTCGGCAATATTGCTTTCACACTTTCTAAACATATTTTACGTCACGGTAGAAAATACACGGAAGCAATTTATTTGTATTCAACTTCTTTTACATAAGAATTCGGAATTTGAATCTAACGCATGCATCATGTTTGACGGACACACAATCCGAAGCTTTGAATTTAAAACGCATATTTTTAAGACAGGGATGTATTATTTGAAGCTTAAAATTTGTGACAAGGAAATAAAAGTTTTTGAAATAGGCTCCACTTTTCCGGAGAAAAAAAACTCATATAGTTTTTCTCCCCTCAAATTCCGTAAGGAATTGTGTATTTTTTTTTGTAAAAATTTATTATGTTTCTATAAGAAAATTCTGAAAAAGATATGGAAATTCGACGCTACTCTTACATAAGTGTTTTGACAGGGAAAAAATTATATTTTCCCTTTTGTGTCAATCGGAACTAATGCCATGTCGAAACATCTTAGCAATTGTATAAAAAGAAAACAATAATTTTATAAGGATTGGCGGTGCGGAAAGAAATTTTTCGAAAATGAATTATTTTTGCTTTTTTATAACGCTGTGTAAATTTTACAAGGAACTAAAACATTTAAAATATAGCTTATTTTGCTTTTATTATTATTTTCAGTTTTGCATTATAACTACAAAAAAATGAATACGTTTTCCCATCCCAATTTGATAATCAATGGCGTTTAGAATAAATATCATGTTTAAGATCTGTTGCTGGTAGTCAAAACAAAATGAAAGAAAAAATAACTTTTTAAAACTTTTATCTTATCTAGTGATTAGACTATCTGTAATATACGATGCAAATTTTATTGTTAAGGCTTTTCTCAAGGAATTTCAAACTCTTGACCTTAACCCAAGGAGAAGGAAATGGATGACGTGATTGGGGTAATGTAGTCCAAAAAGATAAGCACAAAAGGGCAAAAAATTTTTTTTAATGGTAATGCTAATTTATTGCGTAAAAACTGTAGTATCTTAGGAGATACTTAATAAAATAAATTAACCACAATTCAGTAAAGTTCACAATTCAGGCTAGTTATTATTTTTTATTGTTTATGTTAATAGTTTCCCTTTTTTAATGTTTTAAATTCCTTATTTGCACTTCTAAGCAACACTGTCCAAATTTAAAAAAATCATACTGTGAAAAATGTATGGTCATAAATATCAAAATATAATACAATTTACCATGTGTTTTGTTCTATGAGAACACCAAAAATCACAGCAATTTTGTCAAAACGGCTTTGATAATGACTTTTAGTTGATAGTTAGGTATTTTTTGTATGTCACACTAAAGCAGCACAATGGACAATTGGCGACGGACTAGGAAACGTCCATGTGGATGATCCGAAGTCGCCCAGGTTGTCAGGCTACTAAAGCGAAGGTGTCATCTCTTTGCAGATGATCCCAATTGTGATGGCCTGTTTTCAAATAATACTCAGGAATGTTTTCCAGACCATCTTCAATAGCCCACTATGCAGCTTTAGAGCGAAGTATATTAAGTACAACTACTCCTACTATCTTATTACTATTATTACTTTAGTAAACTTTTAACTTCGGTTAGTTGTTTTAGTTTCTATGTTAGTAATAAGCTAACAGCTACCATCCCATAAAACTTAAATGAATTGTATTTCTAAAATACCTGGAGCAGTCTAAATTAAATCAGTAGCTTAATTGTTGTACAGTAGAAGTAGTAACACTTTGTTTATGCCACGCTAAAGCTGCACATTGAGTTATTGGTAAATATTGCTTAGGTCTGTCTGAGGACATGCCATCACAACTTTGATCGTTTCAAATTTTTCGAAAGATTTCGTATCCTCTTAGAACCTTAAAAGTTGCTCTCTAGTTCATAATTTACTCCGGTATACAGTTTTTTGAGCACGATGCATAATACAAAGCTTGTATTTCCTTTAAATTTATAACCCTAATGTCGGACTATTAACTTAAGTACAACAAATGATAGAGAACAATTTAACGATATCTGATACCGGGGATCCTTATGCTTCTCGCAGGCTTCAAAATTCATCCATCTACTCATTGACGACTGCCAGTGATGCTGAACACTTGTGTGTAACTAGGAACTGCGTCTTTAGCTGTTTTGCATCAGTGATGTCTCAACATCTTAAATGAAAGCGTAGAAGTAGCGAAATCGAATCACATTTACTTATTTATATCTACCTGTTCACTCCTCATGCACAGGCAGGCGTATGGTTCATTAAAATTTGTGTTTATAATCCATTGTCAAGTCTAGATACACATAGCACAAGATGGAGAAGGACATTACAAACATATTTCCAGGAATGTGTTGGGATTTAAACCCGCTTCAATGGATGCATCTTTGTAATGTACTTCTCCAACTTATGGAATATGTTCTTCAACTTTAGAAGGGTTTACAATAAAACGCATTTTTAATGACCACACAGCCTGCATATATATGTGAAACAATAAATAAATAAATGCTTGGAAATGTTTTTTTTTTGCCATTCTCTTTCCAGAGCTATGGCCAAACAGTTTTGCCTTTCCCCAAAATGTAATATAATATGCCGGAAATATGCCACAAAAACACACAAGAATTGAAACTAAGTATAAGAGTTACAAACTTTAGACCACTTGCCTGACAAAGCTATTAGGACCTCCTTTTACAGATTGCGATTATACTTTGTAATTTGGGAGTCAGGAATCTAAGTTCAGGTAAGCTATGTTTTTTTTTGTCTAGTTTTATAACTCGTCTGCAATGAACCTACTTATTGTCAATTTTAAATCTCTCGAATGATTTCAATTGCCTCTTAGAATGTTAAAATTTTTTCTCGAGTTCATATTTTATTCCGGTATGCAGTTTTTTGTGCACACCGCATAATACGGAGTTTAGTCTTTTTTAAAAATCTAACCTGAATAATGGACTATTTACTCAAGTCCAAAATTAATAGAGTGCGTGAAAGCGTTGAAGAATTTTAATTTTATTAAATAACAAACTTTGCCAGAACTCAGTGACGGTAAACTCACAGACTGGATAATAGATTCTATTGAGTCCTTCAAGTATGTCTTAACGTTTCGACTTGGGATCGCTTGCTTCTCGTTAGATGTATTATGCTTACTTGCACTGTTGAACTTCTATATTGTTCAATTATTATACAACTAATACGTTGTACCAAGTTGAGACACATTAAACGGGTGTATAAGTTATTATGGTTAATTTTAACGGTAAATATAAATAATTAGTTTAATACTTCCATATTAGTTAAACCAGAGAACCTGACAGGTAAACAATTTATTCTAAGTTACCGAGATGGGATTTTATTTAATAAATAAAACAATGAGCAAATTGTTGTGATGCGTAATTCCAGGTAATCTCCGAGAAATTTGTGTGGAAATATTTATTTAATTTAGCAGATATTAAATATGCATCCTTGTCCATAAGAACATACGGATTCTTATCAATGTTTTCAAAGTGCTCTTCTTTTTTTTAAAAAAAAAACAACGAGCATTAAGAGAAGTTACAAAAAAAGCATTCTCAATTTCAGAGGGCGGCAGAAATACAACAGCAGATGACAAATAAAAGAAATAATAAATGGACCTAAAAAATAACGGTAAAAATTCTGAACTATATAATAAAGAAATTGTGGTTAAAGAAAAAAAGAAGACATAATTCTGATAATAAAACTAAATTACACGGTTATCTAAACCATGCATTTGGTACTTTTTTCTTCCATATGGTAATGGTGTACCGAGGAATCTAGTTTGCTTTTTTTATCATCAAACATTTGGTAAAAAATGCAAAACTGAAAAAGAGATCTCACCGAATAAATGGTTTTTATGCCATGCTTTAAGATATCGTAATAAAATTTCCAAATTTGACCATATTTTAACGCATATTATAAAACTATATTTTACTAAAAGTTTTACCAAAATCGTTACTAAACCGCTAGTGGAAAAATTATTGAGCTTTTTGTTGTTCCATTAAAATTAAAAACAAGTTAAATTTTATCCTATTCAGGTAGATTTGACTTTTTCCTAGGTGTATCAAAAATATTTGCTAGCAGACATGCTTTTTTGATAATTTCGTGTAAATAATTTTTTTAATAATTCTTAACTTAATAAATATACAGTTAAAATTGAATTTTCATTTGATTCATTGTAATTTCTTTTAAAATATCATGATTAAAAAAAGAAATTAAATCATACACTGAAATGTACTGCTCCGACGCTATGATGAATTTCCTCAGAAATAATTATTTGTAATAGTTACTAGGGAAAGTATTAATCTGAAGTGTTCTAAATATCTATAAATTAACTTGAAAAACTCTCAGTAATATTTTCGGTAAAAAGGCACTATTATTACTGAAAGCTTAATATTTTATTCCCGTAAATTAAAAAATCACAGGAACCTAAATAAACAAACTAATAAATTATCGAAATTAATTTCTCTTTCAAGCAAGCAATCTTATATTCTTAAATTTTCTTAACTAGTATAATTATTTTATTATTATACTAGTTAAAATATAGTATTAAAATAATTTTTAACTTTGGTTGAAAATATTATTCATTATAATTATTATTATTATTAATTTTATTTTTAATTAACACTTGATTTTATTTTTTATAAGCATATTAAAAACTATTTGCATATTATATCAAATTTCATCACTACAATCTAATTCTGCATAAAGTTTGAAACTTATAATAGCTTTAATTCTAAATTAGCTTGACTTAAAAGTTTAAAATACACGTTTTCCGCCACGTTTTTCCGCAAAATAATGATCTGTAAAACGATATTATACCATATTGTTATATTCCCGTTAAGTTAATAAAAAGAACAAAATAAATTTAATCTCTAAAAACTCATACATATTATATTTTTAACAATAATCATTATTATTTTTATTTTTAAATGACGCCAATTCCCTCTAAGAGTCAAATTGATAACCTATGGTATAAGGTGATTAAAATAATTGTGCACTCGCTTATTCTCTATACAATATCTAAACTAGACCTTTTTTTAATAAAATGTCTGTGATGGCAGCAATTAAACAAACTAATATTATATTAACTAGCTTTTATATTTATATTAAAATGCTTCTGATTTGCTGTACGTGGCTTATTACTGTTTTACCATAAAATATACATTTGTATTTTTAGCTACTTATTCTTATCCATTATAGGATAATATCAAAATGAAACTTGACGAGATTATAACTTACGATTCATTGACATTATGTCTATGTTTTATGTCAAGCTTTTAGAAGGCCTTAAAGTAAAACCTTCTTTTACAAACGTCGCTTTGTAAAATAAGCACTTTAAACATCTAAGGTAAGCTAAAATATTTGCCCTTAACTATAAATTTATTACGAAGATATATCTGTGTGGATTATAAAAAATCGAACGTAAGATAATATCAAGAGACGTATATATATGATATCATAAAATATAAATTTTATTTTTGATGCAGAGAGTAATACGATACATAAAGTATTTACGACTTTCTTATTTACGATTCGATTCGAACATGCCTAGTCAAATATTAATGTTCTTTTTTTGATTGACATCTACGTCTTTCTGAATTTTATAAAAATATGTGTTTATTTTTTTAAACTTTGGGACGTAAATGTTTATGTTCGCCTTCAATATTTCCTGATCATGTTTTAAACTTGTATTAACAATAATAAATATTGTTTATTTGTATTAAAGATATAAAATTTGCCTGTAAGCAGTATAATTCTTTGTATAAAATGATTAATATAATAGTTTTTAAATTTAATAGAATCAAAGAGATTTTATTGAAATATGCTTATCGTAAAAGTTTTAAATTAACCATGAATTTGTGCATTTGTTTAAATAAAATTTTCTGTTTTAACATCGATTAATTTAAATAAAATAAATAATAGACTGTCAAATAAGGAAAAATACTGTCATAATTTGAATACATTTCAAATGTTAAAAGATATAAATGGAAGAGATGAACTTAATTAGCAGACAATTTTAACATAAATTAGCTCTATATTATTTATTTTTAAGCAAAATAAATTTAAAAAAATACGTATATATAATTGATTGCCTATATTATAAATTAAACTAAATGAAGTATTGACATAAATTTGAATAACAATCATTGAATTACATTTTAATTTAATTTATATTTACGGTTAATAAATTGAATGAATGACATGATCGTTACTTACAGACACATAACATAATAATTTAAATAACTATCAAATATTATTTAAATAAATCAAACAAATTTATAACTTGAACTTGATTAATACACACAAAAAATTGCATTATAAATTATAAGGAGGATATCTGTCTCGCTTAAATAAAGATGGCAAAGACTAGATGAAGATTTTATCTAGTTAGACCTAACATTCATATAACACTTTATCTATTTCTTTTTGGTTGGTAAGCCATAAATTATTGAAAATGCAAGTTAGCGTAAAATAATAATGAGGAAAATCACCAAACTTTTCAGAGAGAATGCACACATAACGCAGATGGAATACTTACATAATGCAGATGGAAAAATCATATATAAGATACACTACAAAAGAATTCCGGATCAAATTACAAGAAAAGTTTTGGCACCCTTAGTGCAGCGTCCATAAAACCTGTTATCGTAAATTTTGAGAGTCATCATTGAGAGGCATCATTGAGAGTCATCTTGAGAGTCAGTCTTGAGAGTCAGTCTTGAGAGTCATTTGACATCAGAGTTTTTGTTAAAAAAAATACTACAATAATGTCGGTATTTCTATACTGTAATTTGATCTGAAATTCTTGACAGTGCAATTAAAAATTGATTTCTGTACAAATTTTCCTTAAAGCTCTTATTCGGATAATATTTTTCCTTATTAAAATAATTATAAAATGCAAAATTATGCAGACAATTTGAATTTATTGCGAAAAAATAGTTTTGATTTTCTAATTTAAACTTTTAAATTTATCCTTACAAAAATCAAATATTACTGTTTCCGGTTGAGATGAAAATAATTTTTCCCAAGTTGGATCAAAATTTATATATAAACATGCATGTTACAGTTTATATCAGTAGTTTACAAAATTGATCTCGCAAGAAAATCTAAATTGCTGGATAAAAAATCAAAATCAATAAATATCATGAAACTAAAAGTTAAGAGGAAACACATAACTAGGCTTATGAAAGGCTATTAATTTAAAGAATTCTTCTTAGTAATCAGAAGATTTTAATATTAATGATAATCTTAAGAGAATCTAAACATCTTTCCAGTAAAAGTATATACATGCATGCATTTAATAACAGTTTATATGAGATGTTTACCAAATTAATCCGACAAGAAAATTTTAATTACTGAAAAAAATCGACCATAACCAATATCCTTAATCCAACAGTAAAGGAGAAACATATTAATTGGCTATGAATTTAAAGAATACTCCTTAATAATCAGAGGATTTTGTAAGTTGTATATACGCCTTAATTTTATTTTGTTTTATAGTCCGTGCCATAGAATTTTGAAGCAATGTCTATCTGTTGAAAATTGTAGCCTTTAAAGCCTGTATGAATTCTGGTTCGTTCAATTTATTAGTAATATAAACATTAAATAGCGGAAAAAACTGAATTTACAAGCAAAAGTTTATTTTTTTAAATTAGTATAAATCAAAAACTAAATTTTAATCCTCGTATAACATATTTTACAAAACTTGTTATGATTTTACTGAATCGAGGTATTTAAATCCAAGTAATTAAATTTCAATTTTATGTCATCTTAAAAAAATAATTTTCTTTAGATTGGATTTCTGATTGAAGATAATTGGATGGATAAAAGAAATAAATAAAATATTCCGATGTTAAAATATTTGCGATAAAATTAACAAACATATACTTTTAGTTTAATAATTTATTAGTAATTTTCAAAATTACAATTTTATAAGCTATGTGCGTTTTTTCTATTTTGAAATAATTATTTAAGAATAACAAAATGATGAAATTCCACATTGAACAATTCATATTTTTAATTCATTCCTCTGATGAAAAGTATTAATGCTTAGAAAAGGTTACTTTAAAGTTGTATTAGAAAGTTGTTTATGTTCTCTTAATATTTATATAATTCTGTCGATTTTATTAATCAATTTTCTGACATTAAACTTCTATTCACTTCGGGTTTTTTCCAATTAATATTATTATTCTGCAATGGTAATATTTATATAATATTCTGCAAATTCTGTTATGCTGTGTATATGCGTTACTTGCAAACAAATTGTATTTTAAAAATATTCTATTTATGTATGATAAATTTAAGATTTTTGCATTATATTGTATCGTAAAAGTATTTTGTGTATATAATACGTTACCGCAATTGAAATCTTATTCAATTAAAATTTTATGAAATGTATTGAATAGCAAACATGGTGGTGGTTACTTTGCACCAAATAGTTGAAAAGAACATTATAGGTGTTTCACTTCACCTGACTTTGGCTTTGGGGTAGTTGAACACTTAGTGACTTTGGTGTAATGTAGTTGCCACCAATTTTGGGGTTCAGATTACAAGAAATAATTTTGCAATGTATTAGATTATTTAAATCTGTTTAATTAATTTTCGATTTTTACAATCATTTTGATTTATCTAATTTTAAAAATTATGCGGTTTTATAATATATAATCCAAAGAAAAGAGTGATTGAATGTGTGTTTAATAACACAATTCTTTGACAGCTTTAGAAAACCAAAAAATCTGTTTCTATCTTTTGACGTAAAGGGATTTGACGTAAACGGAAATAAAAAGTGAATCATTTGTCATTTTTTTTCAAACATTTTGGATAAGAATCGTTTCAAAATATTCCTAATATCCGTCTGTCTTTTAAAATCAGTGTTTCGGTTGACATGCTTTTATAAAAGTTCCTCCGTTTCAAAAAATTTGAAATTAAGCTGTCGAGTTTGATCAGTAATCATTATATTTTCTTCTCCTTTTATTTCAATATGAAATATCAAATTAAGGGAACATTTTTTAGTAGTACTGCTTTATTTTATAATACTTGATTCGCATTCCTTGAAATTTTTATATAAAACGTATGTTTCCCATTTATTCCAGAAATCTGTGTATTTTTTGTAGTTGAAAATTAAACATTTGAAATTTCCCTGTATTTAATAAAAGGTTGAAATTTAACATTAAAGGCTAACATCTTCTATTTGAATGTTCAAAAGTTGATTAAAAAATAAGCTTTTTAGCTTAAAAATATGAGGTGAAGATATTTTACCACTGAAATTGAAGAATACTACCTGAAAACCTGATTTTTAAATGAAAATTTATTTAAGGTCTTTGCCTTTTTTACTGTACAGTTATGCCTGAACAAGAAATTAACTCAGTTTAACTTATAAATCAATAATATAGCTATAAAAAAGATATTGAACTAAATTACACAGCTGAAAATTGGTTTCGGGTAAGTTGTGTAACTATTTATTTAATATCCTTTGTTTAGATTTAATTCGTATATACAATAATACGTTGATTATATCATTTATTACGTGTTCCGTGACAGCAGCAAGAATTTTCTCAAAATATAGTACGATTGGGAAAGAAATATCGCGCCAAATGCTCACGCAAGGTAAGATGATAAATAGATCTCTTAAAACGATAAACTTCTTTTGTTTGTATGGAACTGTAACGTTCTTAATGTGAAAAACTCTAATTAGATACAAACTTTATAAGTAAATTTTTATATCAGAAAAAATATCTTAGATATTCAAAATAAAAACATAAGAAACTAAAAATAAATTTTTAACTCGATTTTTAACAAAAGTAAATTTTTATTTAAAAAAATTTTATTTAAAAAAAAAATTGCAGGAACTTTTAAATAATCCTCTCTCTTATACAATTGGGAAAACAAGTTATGAAAAATTCTAATTTAATGGAAACTTAGAAATATGTTATCGCTTACAAGACGGCATTAAAATGTTTTCTACTCCATTCGTGCAATAAACTTTGTCCTACATAGGTATTCTCCAATATGCATGTATGCATTGAACATTCTGTTATTTGATCATTATTTTCACTACATGCGTGCATAAAAAGCACTTTGCTGCATTAACATACTTCATGCTACATGCAGCTATTAAGTATTCTGTTACATTAAAACAGAATACTTAATTTATTCTGTTTTAAAGTAACAGAATTATTACTTATATTTATTCTGTTACATTATTCTGTCATGTCATGTGTACTCATTAAATATTCGTCTAAATGCATTTTTCCTCCAGCTGCAGCCATGTATCTAACACTTTACTACACAGATATTCTTCCTGCTACGTGGATGGGTTGAACATCCTACTGCATTATTATCCTTTCTGCTCCACACTACGATTCTTCTGCAACACTCTTTTAATAAACATGCAACTACTTTTATTGGTAAAAATGTTTTCATGTTCAAATACATCTTATATATTTATAAAAAACACTAACTAAATATAGTAATATGTGTAATTGCTTGTTTTAAAGATATAAAATATATTATCAAACATGGAAGGCTATTTCTCTGATTAAATACGAAATATATCATCACCACAAATAAGAAGATGAATCTGCATTATCATCCTTTCTGCTCCTCCCTACCATTCTCATTCAACACTCATTGATTTAACATTTAACCTATTTTATTGATAAAACTGTTTTCATGCACAAATATACTTTCAATATTTTCAAATAATTACATTCTATTTAATCCAATATATAAAATCATTTATCCCTTTTCCTAACACTATTTATTGTTCCAAAAAGTTATTTACAAATTACACCAACTAAATGTAGTAATAAGTATAATTGCATGTTTTAATGTTATAAAATATATTATCAAATATTGCAAGCTATTTTTCTGATTAAATATGAAATATATTATCACCACAATGAAGAATATGAATCTGCATCATCATCCTGTCTGTTCTACCCTACCATTCTATTTCAACACTCTTTAATTTAACATTTGACCTATTTTATAGATAAAATGGTTTTCATGCCCAAATATATCTTCAGTACTTTCAAATAATTACATTCCATTAAATCCAATAAGTAACTTCATTTCTCTTTTTTCTAAACATTGTTTATTGCTCCATAAAGTTATTTACAAATTACACTAACTAAATATAGTAATAAGTATAGTTGCTTATTTTAAAGATATAAAATACATTATCAAATATTGCAGTCTATTTTTATGACTGAATATGAAATATATTATCACCACAATGAAGAAGATCAATCTGCATTATCATCTTTATTGAACTACACTATCATCCATCAATTAAACATTCTACTAATTTTATTAATAAAATTGTTTTCATGTACAAACATATTTTAAAATAATTGCATTTCAATAAATTCAGCATTTATAAGCATTTTTCATATTTCTCAACACAGTTTACCGATACAAAATTACATTATCTAAATATAGTTATAAGTAAATTACTCATTTTAATGACATGGAATACATCATTGAATATTGTAGGCTATTTTTCGGATAAAATATGAAATATATTATCTTCACAACGAGTACGATGAATCTGCAATTTTAGAAAATATCTCCATTACTTTATTTGAAGTCTGTTGCGGAAATAGCAATCAATTATTGCTTAAGGTCATCGGAAGCTTTTCCATTATTGCTTTCCGACACGAATGCGTGAGATATTGAAGCAATCATTAAAACCAGACATCTTGTTGAATGAAAAAAAAATCCAAATATACACACGGAAACGGAAATGGAATAGTATATTTTCAATTTATGGACATAGATTAATTGCTTGCGTATTCTAGTCATTAATGTTAAAGTTTGAAACTTTTGCTTTGTATGGAGTTTGATGATTTATCTGTTGCAATTAAAGCGTGCATTATATATTGGGGAGAAATTTGAAAAATAAAAAATATATATAGTTCTAAAACAATGCTACTATATCGAATAAAGATTTCATGTTTAATAAAATTAATTATTTTTTATGAGAAAAATGAAGAATGGGTGGGAATATAGTAGCACACTGTGCTAGTATAATATAATCATTGATTTATATAATTTCTCTCTTTTTTATACTCCAACGATCAACAAAAATAACGTTACAAAAATATTGTTTTTTATACATTAAAAAAATTGTAATTAGTAATACGCAGTTTTATTTATTATTATTTCCTTGATTTCCTAAAGCTATTGCAATAAAAATAAAAATAATAAAAATGCTACAGAAACAAACCTTGCACTATATATGGAAACATTCCAAGTTTCTATAGCAATTACAAAGTTTTCCTTTGTGTGATCATTTGGTTGCACGGCATACATCAATGTGATCTTCCAGTTCCTGCCAGATTCTATTCAAAATAATGTTACGGTAAATTACAAATCCATAATGTTTTCTCTCTTATTAATCTCTGTTATCTGCAGAAAAATTTTGTCTCATTTTATTTTTCTAAGAGTTCAAAAATTTAGCTTAACCCCAACTGTTCATCAATACATCCTACTTTTAATTGTGATGAAGTTTAGTAAGGCAATCCGAATATTCAACTGCAAATTCTATGAATAAAATGCACAGCAAACATAAAAAATACAAAATATTTTATCGTTAATTTATAAAATATTCAAAGCACCCCGATTAAGAATAAGATACAGATCATCGTTGGCTCAGGGGATAGAATGTGTACCCCCGAATGAAGGTGACCCAGTTTCGAATCCCAGCAGTGGCAGGTTGATACGAATTCTGCACCCAGCTAGCACTGCCAGCAGTGCTATAAGAAAGTTGCAAAATAATAAAACATTTTAAATCAATTAACATTTTTTTGTTCAACCAATTCTGATACCTACCAACTAACAACGGTAGGTATATTGTTTATAAAAAATAAAAATCAATATATTAAAAAGAGACACTTTAAATCTTGATTGCTTAGTAAGTTTTTCAGACATTGTTAAGTATTTATGAAATGATCTGGTCTATGCGTATTACTCAATAATCTTTTTTGTTTTATCAAATTTCAAAAAGTCTATACATTATTATCTCCTTATAACTTATATGCTCTTCTGGATCATTCCAATCTCGGGCAATCGTTTAATACACTGTGCAAAACAAATCTATTTACAGAATTATTTTCTTGCTCTGTCTTTACATAAAAAATTTTAGTGATGATAATTCAAAGATTTTAAGTACAACATCGCTTTAAGTGTACACTTTTCCTTCACTGCTGGATATGTGTTTATTTCCTTATTTCAGCACCTGTTGCAATCTTATTTATAAACATTTACAGCATTTGTAAGCATTTATAAGGCAACATTTTCTATAAGGAAATATTTTGTTGTTATGGGACTACAAGGATATGAGCATTATATCATTAGTTAAATTTTTTTGTTAATAGCTGGAATGGCAAAATTGAAGACATTGCTAAATGAATACATGTGTTGCATATAGCATTTATTATATTCTCGGAGAACATTTTAATAATTAAAAAATATGCTTATTATAGTAACTATACATGATTTATTTATACTTATTTTAGTTATGAAAATTAAATAGAAAAAATATCAATAGTATATTTTATTATTATTGATATAAATTGCAATGCACACAGGATTACATAAACAAAATTAAATAGCCGCTTTGATACAAAAAAAGATTTTCTACATTTTCCATTTTTTCCATTTTTAATGGTGAAAAACATAGTATCCTTTCTTAAGCGGATAATAAATTGTTTTTGTGTTGTTTTGTGGAAATCAAAGTAAAATATTATTGCTGTTATTGTTCAAAACTGTAGCACAAATCGAGGTTATATTTGAATACATTTTCTAAAGGATATGCATTAAGTGTATAGTCTATTTCTTATTTTTAAGTAAATAATGCCTTACTTCATTTCTAGTTTTACTTTATCGCTTATTTAGATAGAATAATAAAGAACACCAAAGGTATGTATTTTTTTTTAAATAAAAAAAAAGAATTTTTAAAATTTTTTAATTTTAAAATGGAAAAAAAATTATAATATTATATTGTGTTTCCTCCAAATTACAAACATAAAAACAATATTATGATGCAATACCAGGAAAAGAATATCTGAGGATGGATATATCTTAATAGAATAATCATTAAAACATTTCCCCGACCAACCTGTGGGGGGGGGGGTTAGGGAACAAATCTTGCATCAGAAAGATTCTGGGTTCGAATCCCGGGCAAGGCATGGATGTTCTTTCCTTCTCTGTACTATCTGCCCTTGTTGTGGGAGCAACGTTGGCCCACCTAATATGGTGCCCCTGAGAGAGTCGCCCACAAATCTGCCCTTAGATGCCTGCCCAAGTGGGTCACTCTAAAAGCTGGGCACTAGAAGAAAAAAAATCATTAATAAATACTTCCCTCAAATGCTCTGAAAAAACCTAAATATATGCAGTTTTGGTTCATGCATAAAATATAAAACATTTAGCATAAATATAATAAAACAAAAAACAATTTAAAACGAGACATATCTATGAGATATTACCGCCTTGCAATGCGTTGCTTTTTTTAAAAGTAAAGTTAACTATAAAACGCAAAAATTACAAGAAATTGCTCGCTTCTTGTTGACTCGTCTTGATGAACAAAATGAGTCAGCTTTTGTTCGTTTTTTTGCGTAGAAAAATCACTTTGTGAGACGAAGTCAACAAAAGACTATTCACTAAAGCGTAGCAAGTTCTTAAAAAGCTTCCTTTCAGAAGGCAACAATTCTGTTTCCTATGTTGACTTTTCTTTGTTAATATAAAAGAGTGATTCAATGACCGCTCTTGTGAACTTCCTTATAAACAACTTGTACCACTGTTCCTTGAAACGGTGATCTTATCAGTGATTTATTGTGTCTAGTCGTATTATACACAATCTATCATATATTTTTTTTATTTCCTTTGTTTAATAAATAATGTTATGAAATTCACACAAAATGCAAATAAGTTTATATGAAACAAAAACTCAAAAATGTAAATAAATTCATATGAAATCATCGGTTATAATTACCTGTATGTATGAGTTGGAATTATTCGTTGCCGAAAGAAACTTTCGTTTTAGACAGTTTGATGATCCAAGTCTTATTTTGGCCAACAAGGGCTAATTGGTAAAAGAGGTTTGGTTGTCAATGTAAAAAGCCAGGGTTCCAACCCCAGTGGTGGCTTAAAAACTTCCCAGCTTCAGATTGATGGATAGCAGCTTGTCTGTGAAGGAAAGACATACGGTGCATAAGACTAACTAGATGCTAGCATTATACCGTAGATCACGAAACTGTAGAATCTTAATCACCTTTCCATAACAACTCTGTCCACAACGGGCTGTTACTTGAGTTTTTTTGCATCTTATTTTTATAAAATATGAGAATTTAGATTCCATTACATTAAAATATAAAACTTATCTAATAAAATTTAAAAGGTAAGACTTTTCGCATACAAAATTATAATGCTTTTATTAATAAATTAAATATTTCCATATTATATTGAATACATTGTCTTGTTGTTTAAAGTTTCGGTTCGCATTGAATGATACGTTAAATTTAGGAAAAGAAACTTTCACGAAAAGATCTATATTTTTTTCAGTTAAGGAAAAGAAATATTTAATTAATATTTTCCATTCTTGAATTTTGCAAACTCTGCGGGGGCAAACTAAAGTCCACTATTATGGATGATACTTCTACGCGTTATTTCCAAATACAAATAATAAATATAATAATAATTTCAAGTCAATTAACATATTTTAATGCATCCTGACATTCTTTCTGAAGCCAGTACTCCTACTTTATACTTGAAAACTGATCTGTGTATCTTTACAGGATGTGGCACGATTTTTTTCGGGGTTTGGTAGGCACGTCGATACCAAGTGAAATATTATCAATACTTCGAACCTGGTTAAGAAATATCAGAAGGTTTTGTATTTCTTCTCACAAATATTCAATATGTGAATCTTCTGTGATAAGGCTTACTACATCCTACTTGCATAGCGAGGTACGGTAGCTTTTTCTTCTTAGATGTGTTAATTTTGCTAATATAATCAAAGTGTAGAGCCCTGTAACAGGAATAAACATAGTTTATTTTTTAAGCAACAGCTACTTATTACATGCTGTAAATGACTATTTTGATCTTTAAAAGTAATATAATCACAATCCTTAAAAACCCGCTTTAACGTCAAAGTGAATTTATTCCTGAATTGTAGCTGCCTGAATTTACTTCAAACATACACTAATGCATGAAAAATTTGTCACTTTAATGTTTACAAGAATGTATATCCACCACGGTAGCATTAAATAATCAAACATTGAAGCTGGTAAGATCACGCGACCTTTGAAGGTAGTCATCACAATGACTGAAAGGATCGCAGAAACATAAGAATATGTCTTGTGTCCTGGCTGTTGAACATAAATTAAATTTTCGATTTCGAAGAAAAAATTCTAATTCGAAAATTCCTTGAATCGGCTAATTTCATAAATCATTATATTCAAAGCTGCTGCCATGAATTCAAGCAAATATTTTATTAATTTTACCTCCGAGAATTGTATATAGTATAACATCTTTAGGTGCGCATTTCAGTATACTTGCATATTGAAAATATCTTTGTTTATTTTTTATTAATTATTTGTGGATCGTTTTGTGAATAAAAAGATCGAGAATGAAAAACGCTATAAAGTAAAAGAGTGGTAAAGTTCGCAAACTTTATCTAAAATTTAGAAAAACAATAGTAAGAAATGCATATAGTGGTCTACAGATAGATCTACTGCACAACAAGCAATTTTAAGCACATTTCGTACAAGACCCACTTGTGAAATAAATAAGCTGCTTGAAGAATTGATATTAGAAAAGCATTAAAATACGCAATTTTCAAATGGTTCCATATCTTACCCCTAAATTAAATGAAAACTAAAAGTTCTGTATACTGCTGCCGGTGAGATATTCTTATGAAATGTGCATCTATTTGAACACGGAATTTGTTTCTTTATTTGTAAGAGTTCCATATCTCTCAATGAAAAACTGAATTTAAAGGTAGTAATTATAATAAAAAATTAAAATTTAATTTGGAAGCTCTGGTTTCCTATATTGACCACATAGACTTTAAAAACATTTATTTTTCAAATTTCTTATCTATCATGCCATCATGCCTTAAAGGGATAAAAGCAATAGAGAAAACGGTGCCTTTTTTCTCATATAGTAATTTCATTTTTTAAGTTTAGTGGACCTCCTGTAAGTAGAATAAAGTTAAGCTTTCATTTATTATCGATAAAACCAAATTTTTACAAGTTTATTGCTAATATCTTTATTTTTTTAATTTAAAATTTCAATTTCTGTATATGTCGTAGATTTTATTCATGAAATAACCAAATAATTTATATCTAATAAAAAAAGAGAAAATTTTATGTTTTTTTAATGATATAAATAAATACCTCATTATTGTTTGCAAATTGTGCAAAAAATCATTATAAGAATTTTTTAAATTAATAACATTCATTTTTGTTTAGGAAGAACTATGTACAAGTGTACCAAAAGAAGTAAACACATTTTTCAAAGCTTTCCTCAAAAATTAGTATTTGAACTAAAATTAGCCTTTTATTGACTAAAATTATTACGTCTTTTTAATAATGCAACATTTAAAAAATTATAATACATTTCGTAATAAAAATATACATTTTTTAATAGTAAAATGAGCCAATTTTACACTGTTGAAAACGTCTCATTTCACTTTCATCAATTCGCTGTAATAAATTCGCCGCAGTGAATAGATTCTATGCATCAGCTTTTGCACTTTTTGCTAGATGGCTGGCTCAGTTATTAAATTTATTTGTTTTGCGACCAGCTTGCACATAAAAATTCAATTTGCTATAGCTTTAAATCCTGATACAGACATATAGTACGTTGCTGCTTTTCATCTTCACAGTAAGAGTTAATCAACCCTAAAAAGAAAATAAATAAATATTTGCAGATCTTTGAATATCATCAGTAAAAAAATTTTTTAAGTCAGATTTTAGAATAAACAAATTTAAAATATAAAACTTTATATAATGAGCAATGGTCATCTGAATTTTACAAGTTTATGAATGTGTCAGTAGAAATCTTAAATCAGTTTTTCGAATCCCAGGTCGACAGAATTTATATCTAAAAGAAAATGGGCAACGATTTTGGTCAAATCCTTTTTACGTAAACGCAAAGCATAATTGATTTTAAAGGAATTTCCTGTTAAGTTATCATATTGTTGGGCTTTGCGATTTTCATTTTACTGTAGAAGATGTAAAAAATAGTTTCCATTATTTATTTTAATAATAATATTTTTTTTTTAAATATTTCTAGATAACATGTCAGCTACAAAGTTTGAGATACCTTTTCTATTTTTTATGCAAATATGATACATACTCAATTGTAAAGATCAACGAAATAAGTTTCATTTTAAATTGTTCACATTTTTTAGCTAAGCTAGCACAGTATGATCTGTATATCTAGTGAATGTATTGTCAAAAAAGCAACAATTAAATTCGTTTATTACGTCCACATTAAATATCAATTATTGTATTTATTTTTAATAGTCTCTTAAAGAATGAGGACCAAATCCTGTTGAATATATGACACATGAGACATCTGACTCTCTGATCCAACACCATTTGCGCCAAATACCGCTTGCGTCAAGAAAAATTTGTCATTGTATTGTGGGATTACATAATTTTAAAACAGGTTGAAAAAATAAAAACTTCAAATGCTTTTTAACGTTTCGGGGATAAATGCCAAGTCGTATCTTTCTTCGGAAGTTTTATCTTACTTTTGCATAATTATTTATAAATTTATTGAAGACTTTTACTCATCCTAAGAATCACCATTAAAGAGACTTAACATTTGACGAAGTTTTTAATTTTTTTTAATTTTTTAATATTACTGTTATCAAGATTCTCCATACAAGCAAATCATAACCTAATAATCGAATTCTTGTTTGTATCAAAGAATATTCAGAAGCTTTTATCTTTAATTTCTATGACCAAAATATTTCAAAATTTCTTTTAAAGAGAATTGAATTACATTGTAAACTATAAAAAAAATTTAAAAAAATAATTACCAGCAAATTTGTCATACTGTCAATCAACCGTCTCTAAATATCATCACAAAACTAAAATTCCATCTATTTTTCTCAAATATTTGAATCTGAGTCCAAAATGTATTTTCACCCCACAGACTGGAATTATTGAATTTTTGAAGGGTATTTTGAATTCAACCGGAAAGGTTTTCTAACTGATTTACATATGTTGAAAGGAAAAAAGTATTTCTTTTTTTAAATGATACTTTAAAAGCATTATCTTAGTTTCTTCAACTCACGAAATTGTTGTCCTACTCAAATCGAACAAAAAATCACTCTAATTTTTATAGTTTTATATATTATGATTCTTAAATAATATTTAGCAGTATTTTATACCTTAACTTTTGCTTATTGTACTCACAATTGGCAATGGTTTCTTTTCTCTCATGACAACCAACATGAATTGCATTCAATTTCATTCAATATTTAATTGTTACAAACCGATGCATCTTTATTAAATGAGAGAAAATAACTGAAGTTAAGGATAAGCTCAAAAACTATTTTAAAGTTCTGTAGTTAGTTCAAAAATTTATCTAAAGAATCACATCCCTCTTTTTAGAGCACTTGAAGAATTCCTTACTCTTTGAAAATGCTAAGTGAAACTTCTTCAAAATAAATAATTCAGAAAATTTGTTTTTCTAAGAATAAATTTGCTAATTCTTCCTCATGCACAATTAGATTTAAGATTTAATTAAACGCGTATATTGTCCTTCAAAATGCAATTCTTTCCTAAATCAAAATTTTTCTCAAGTTTTACTAAACTAAAAATCAAAGCTCCTTAGCTCAGGAGAGAAAATAACCTTCTTCAAAATGCACCCCCTTAAAATAAAAATAAAAAAAGGAGCCAACGTTGTATTAATAATAGAAGATCCTTTTTATATACTGTAACGCTGAGTTCTGAATATTTTATAAAATTTGTCTGGGCAGATCATTTTCAATGTGTTACACAGAACTTCATTCCAAAGTGGTAAGAAAATATTTATAAATATTGCTTCGCTTGGGGCAAAATCATCACTACCTTGATTGAAAAAAAAATTGCACTGTCGTTCGAAAGGTAGTTGAAAATAAAACGGATGTCGTTCGAAAATAAACACTAAATGAAAAAAAAATTTCGAGGAGCAAATTTATTTTCCGATTCTACATGCGTTTTTTTTTATGTATAAGGAAAATTGACTAGTTTGTTTAAACACTTTTAACGCCTTACAACTAGATTTAGAATACTCTCTTCATAGAAACATGCCGCCTGCCCCGATAACCAAGAGGTCACGGCTATTTTCCCGTCTTTGTCATTGTTGTAGTGGTTGCTATCAAAATTATGTTTGAAATATCAGGAAAGGTAAAAATCACTAGGCGTAAGGTCTGGGCAACAAAAGGGAGGGACCAAAACTTCCTACCCAAAAGAATACAATAAAGCTCTGAGCTGAGCTGCTAAGAAGTCATTGTCAAGGAGTAGGCAGTCAGCATGGCAGTGGCTCTCTAAACTTCACAAATCTGCAGATATTTGAAGCATACAGGCTTTTTGCTGAAAAAAAAGAGAAAAACGTATTACTGACAGTATGTCGTGCGGAGGGTGATTCCATAATTTCAAACTTACCGTACGGCACAGAACTTACCGTACAGGTACCTACACAGCTGCAACAGTGCACAGTTGTTCCTAAGGAATGCCGGGGGACGATGCAAGAGTTGATTGTAATGTTCACGCCATCTATTAGTGTATACAGCAAATCAGGCTTTATTTTAAAAAAAGGCTCGTAAATTGTCCCTCTAAAAAATTGAAACTGCTTTTAACACACTGAAAACTTTTACGACTGTCGAGATATACACATAAAAATTTTAACATAACTGAAAGAATTTGCTCTTCTCTCTCGATTTTTTTAAAAGCTTTTCTTAAGAAAAAAATCTCTATCATTTAAAAAAAAATATTTTTATGAATATATTTTTATTAAAACTACGTATAAAAGCAACATGAAAATATACAATCTTCAATAGTTTCAAAAAAATATGAAGATGGAAAACTCATGACTGAAAAAGCGTTATTCGAGTTTTAAAAAAATAATGACTAACATTGAATGTTACATCGAAAAAAATATGAAGAAAGCGTAAAGATAGGCAGTTTAATTTGTTCTGATTTTTTTTAAGATTTCTTATTATTTGCTTCTTTTTCTTTTAATAAATACATTTGTAAACATATTACGTTTATATAACAAATATCGAAGGAACTTTGAAGTACGTTTTTAGCTTAAAGCTCAAAAATATACAACAAAATTGGAAATTCTGTTCAATTTTTCATTTAAAACTCCTTTTTAAAAAAAAAAAATAATAAAAAAAAAATAAATAAATAAAAAAAAAATAAAATAAAATAAAAAAAAAAACAATCAGTTCAAGTGTCAGAAAACCTACTGCGAACGAAACATGTATAATAAATTTCGAAGAATATTTGCAAACAAACACCTTCTCCCTGCGTGAACGAATGTTTAAAACTAAAAATGAAATACATTCGAACATATGGTCAACAGAGACAGAAAAACATTCCTGAGCCTCACCTTTCATGTCTCGCGTGGAAACAAGAAAAATCGTTTTTCGAACTAAAGCAGTACCACCTTGTCAAAGTTTGAGAATAAATGATATTGGCTGACTGCCATAACAAATTTTTATGTTTCTTATATATTTTTGTTTTCCAGTATCACAGTTTTAAAAAGGAACATAAGAGCAAGGTTTCAACAAATGCAATTTTTCAAGAAAAAGAAATGTGTGAAAATTTTAAAATTCAGTCAGTATATTTGGATTAATAAAATTAGCATCTGAATCTGTTAACAACTTTTGTTTTAAAATTTATTCTTATGTTTCGCTAATATATTGATGTTAACAAGATTAGCCTCTCAATTCAGTCGACACATTTATGTTCAATTATGTTCAAAGTAAATAAATTTCAAAATATGTATTTAAAATATTTATTATATTTATTAAAAAATATTTATTATATTTATTAAATATATTTATTAAAAAATATTTATTAAATATTATTAATATATCAAAATATTTATTAAATATTATTAAAATTTCAAAATATTTAGCCTATTTTCATGGTAATTACATTAGAAGGACTGGAAAGTAATGTCGTTATGGAGCATTTGATATTTGTTAACAAGATTATATTTTTAATCAGTAATGTATCCACGCTCGTTAGCAACAGCCTTGCTCCCATGCAGATTGGAAAAGAATCAAAATGGATGAAAAAAAATGAATTGGTTTTTAAGACTAACGAATATTTAATGCGCCAAAACGACCCCACAAAATAGCATAAAAATAGTCAAATAGCAGAATGTTAAAACAGCATGTCAAAATTGAAACTGCATAGACTCATTTTTGAGCAAAATGTATAGCTCTGATGTGGAGGGAGAAAAGTGCGGAAGGATGTATGGAGAGTTTTACACTCTAGTTCAATAATTAATTGTTTTAATTTTCAAAATAATAAATAAAATAATAATAAAATAATAAATAAATAAATACATAATAAAAATTAATAAACGAAAATGATGAATAAGCGAAACAAAGAACTTCTTACAGCCAAAACTTTAGTTTTATCTTACGTATGTTGGCATTTTAATAATATTTAAACTTTAGAATACGTTCTTCCACCACACCTAGTTATAAAGAATTTGAATAACTACCTATATTTTACCTCGATATATATTACTTACCTCGATTCTGAGTTTCTAAAATTTAAATAAAAATTTCTTATCAGAAATAAATATTTACTCCATTAAGCGCTTGAGATTTCAAGCATTTAAATTTCCTCTCCATTTATACACTACTAAGGATATTTAAAAAAAATAAGCATTAGCCAAATCTTTAACTTAAATGGAAGTTGAATTATGATTTATGCAAATCGTTTATCATTAAATATATTTTAGAAAAGGGTACAAAATATAAGAATTTTTAAAATGTTCAGTGTTTTCAAGAAATTATGTTTTTTGTAGAACACAAGATACATTTTGATTATAAGTGATAATAATTACTTGCAATCTCGGTTTCCAAATAAGCTATTTCTGTAATTAAGCAAATTTTACGTAACGTTGTAATGCAATAAGTATATCATAAAATAATATTGCTGTAAATTTAAGCTAAATTGGGTCGATACTCAGTACGCCAATTGTTTTTGGCTAACATTCAGTTATTATCCTAAAATTTACGGTAGAAAAATATAAATGTATGATTAAAGGGACACTCTATCATTGCTAGGATTTGAGATTAAATATAATGCACTAACCTCTGCACTATATTTTCTAAACTGTGAGTAGTTATAAAATCAGATAAAATGCACCAAATAGTTAAGAAACATGAACATTATTATAAAAAATCTTTTTCTTGTTTTGTTTTTTTTACTTTATTTTATTTTTTTCTTCATTTAAACAAACATTTTTGGAGTTACTTTCTAAGAATTTCAAAATTAATTTTTTGTTTTATTTTAAAAATCAAAATCGTTAAAAATTCTATAAGGTATGTGTATTTAAATTAATTTTTTATGTTAGAAAAAAAAATAATTTCGTAGGGAATATTTGAAATCAAATGAAAAATGTTCAATTTGTATATCTTGGAAATTAAAGAAGTTACTAGGAATTTTCCTAACAGTTTTTGTACTTCTTAAAAGAAAGCTCTAAATGATAAATGATTTTCCACAAGTTATATTTAGCATCATAAGACAGAATTAACTAACAAATAATACTTTACAATAATCATTCGCACACACAAATGTGACGAAAATGAAGAAAAGAAAATATTTGACAGTAAATATATTTTTATGAGGGGTGATCCCCAAAATACCGATGTTATTTTTAACAAATATTACTTTATAACCTGATCAGAGTTTGTAAAAAAAGCCCCTATCATTGCCAGTTTTCTTTTTATTAAGGAAAGTACAAAAACTAATTAGAAAATTACTAGAAACTTTTTAAATTTTTAAAATATTCAAATCACATTACATTTATTAGTTATTAGGTACGATTCCTTAGAAAATTATAAAAACAAAAAGAAATGATTTTCTGTGCATGCGCAGTCTAAGAGAACATGTTTAAGTGTTCATATCTTGCACAATCGAAAAGGATTTGTTTTTTTTTTCAAATTTTAAAATGAAAATTTTGTTACGATAAAAAATTGCTTAAAAATTTATTTGACTCTTATGAATATTTTAAAGTAATAACAAACAAACATTTTAGATAAAAAAATAGTTTTTTACATAAAAATTTTCAAATTTCCTTAAATATTTAAGCTATCTTAGCAAAATTTCATGCCGTCATTGCAAACAACCAAAGTAATCATAACAAGTTACAAGCTTATTGCAATATTTTATGACTTAAAGTGTCCAAAAGTACTTGTTTCTGATCGTAGTTTATTACCAGTCCCTCAAATCTCTAAAAAATTTAAATATTATTGCTCAGTTAGAAAAATTGCATGATATAAAGATTTCTACAATTATGAAATTATCCTTAGTATTTCTTGAGATATTTCAAAAAATTTCCAGAACTGAAAGTGTCACTTCAATTATTGTAGGGTACTGCATGTTAGAAAAACATCATGACGGGAAAAAAGCAAATTATACAGGCTCTCAGTTGGTACTAAACAGTTATCATCACTTCCCATATAATAATGTCGATATAGTAGTACAATACATGTAGGCACAACATTTTACACAAACAATTACCCCAAAAGCTTCGAAAATGATGAAGTTTCGCGACATCTTTCACAAATTACTAAGATTAATTACCTAAAAAATAAGTCAAGTGATTCTCTTTCGTAAATAACTAAAATTAGTTGGATGCAATCATTTAAAGTTCATGCAAGTCTTTTTTTTTTTTTTTTTTGTCTTCTTCCTTCTAAAAGAGAAAAAAAAAAACAGTAAGAAACAAAGAGTAGGGAAAACTGCTATCACAAAACTTGGACATTTTTGCCGGACTATGTCACTTCAGTTTATCGTTTAATTGTCTATTTACTTTAATGATTCTTCTTCTTCCATCATACAGTCGCTGAGGGTCACTTTTTTTCTTGTGAGGTTACAACTGTGTGTAGACTAAACTGCCCAGTAGAGGGTCAATCAATTGCATGTGTCTTATGGAGAAAAAAAAGACAAAAGATTTATGTCCGGCAATTCCCGTGTCCAGTTCGGCAATTCCCCACTCCTACTACGCTACAATTGAGACAGTTCAGGAGACAAGATTCTGGAATGTACTGGTGTTTAGTCCATGGGGAGGGCTATTCGTCCCAGGAGATTGCTGGACTCATTATTGGAGTCGAGGTTCCCTCCTAATTCCCACTTCAAATGCTCTTTAGTAAGAGTGGGTTTGTATCTTTATGATACGATCGAGTGGTCTTGACTTTCTATTAGGATGAGAAAAAATATGATAGTAGTAAAGAAAATAAGCTTCGATGCTTGTTTATCTTTCTTCTTTTCCTGCATGTAAAAGAAAGAATGTCTTTAGATTTATACCGGAAAAATATATCTGTTTAAAGTAACAATGGAAAGATTTCATTTCCTTCTGTTGCTGACCCTTTGGGGCAGATGGGGCACTGTTTTCGATTTCATAAATATGTATTTCTTGACACTCTAATTACAATCAAAATGCAATTTTGGTATTTTTAAATAATTCAAAGTCTTATATCCTCTAAAAGCTATGTTAGATTATTTGAATTATGTAGTACTAAAATATAAAATCCAGAGAAAGTAGTTCGAATTTTATTTTCATTAATATTTATTAATGATAAAATTTATTAATAATTAATTTCAAATTTATTAATAGTTTATTAAAATTTATTTATCAATAATTGAAAGAAATTTTCAGTGATAAATAACTGTTTGTCTTTGATCTAAATGAGTGCAATGAAGATCAAATTTGAAAAAAAAAATATTGTTTGAAAGAGATCTTGGAAATTTTTACCTTTAAGGCAAAGAGGGCCTCGGTGTCCGATGATGTATTTCAAAACCAAAAATTATTAAAATTCTAACTATAGAATTTTTTTTGCTTATTTTGATATAAATTATTACAAAATAATTACAAAAGTATGAAATACATGTTTAATGAAATTTTTTCGTCACAGAGTTAATAAAATTATATTTTTTGGTCATACATTTTTTTTCAAAACCATACACGTGGTTTAATTAAAAGAATTTCTAATTTTTAATTATTTTCTAAACGGGCTACTGTTAGAACATACATTTTAAAATGTTGAACTTGTTTTTTTACAGCAGAATACGCTTAGATCTAAGAAACATTGCATTATCTTGCAATTTAATTTCCGATTTCTTTTTCTTGGTGAATGTTTTTAGAGAATTATGAAAATTATTTTATCACAACATTCCGACTTTAGATTGCTCCTAGATTTCTTAGAATTCCTTTCTAACCTAATCAACTGTACCAGGTTTAAAGGACGTCAACATATTCTTATAACAGTACAATTCTTACATAATTCTTATATTATTCTTATTTTGTAACATGCTTATTTTTCAGCATAAAAGAAAATAAATAAATAAATTAACAATATATTTTAAGACAGCCATACGCATTTTTATTTAGTTATTAAATATTTATGTTTAGTTATCCTGAAAAATAAAACTGTTAATTGTTTTGTTTGCATTCTAAAGGTATCAAACTGTTTTTGAAACAGTGACATTCACACATCTATGCAACTTCGTATTTTCCTGAAACATCGCAGTTTCTTTTTGCCGATGCATGTTTCGTTGATTATTTTTTTAAGTCTAAATTTTTAGATTCCTAGTTTCTTCATGATTAAGTATAGATTTTTTCCTTAAAATTTCGGATGTTTTTTCCTTAAAATTTCGGAAGTTACATTCATTATAAGAGAACAAGAATGATTATTTTGTAACAGAATAAGCCTCAAAAATATGAATATATGAATTTTTTTTTAAAAAAACAAAAAAAAGTATTTATTATTTTTTTAGTATATGTTTTTAAGGAATTATGCACGCTGTATTATTAACATATTCTGATTTCAGATTGCTCCCAGTGCTTCTAGAATTTTAGCATTCCTTTTCAAAAATAAATAACTGTGCCAGATTTAAGTACATCATCATATTTTTATAACAGGAAAACTCCTATTTTTATGTAATATCTCATTTTCATGCATAATTATTTTTCGAAACATGTTACCAATATGCATATTTTAGACAGCCACACGCATATTTTTATTAAGCTATTAAATAACCTTAGTTTAGTTACCCTGAAAAATAAAACTGTTTGTTGTTTTAGGTTACTTTTTAAGGGTATCAACCCGTTTTTGTAACTCTGAAATTCTTACATTAATACAACATCATATTTTCTTTTGATTCCTTTTCCTCGATGCTCCTAAATTCAGATTCCTATATTTTCAATGACAAATTTAGATTATTTCCACAAAATCATAGGTGTTTAAGTTGCATTAAAAGAAAACCATCAGATTTTTTGCTACTGTACATTTAAAGAATGCAGTCCATAACGCTTCATTGCATTTTTCAAAACTAAAATTGATATTTCTATATATAATGACAATCATCCTCGTATTGATAATAAAGACATTTTAATTCAATCATTTCCTTAAAAAAAACATATGTTTTAGGCTAAAATATAAACGTATCATCATACATATATATTTTTTTAACAATGCAATATTTATGCAACACCGTATTTCACACAATATTTCTTTTATTTTTAATTTTGATTATTTACTATTTTTTCGGATAGTTTTCTAAAAAATGCAGTTGTCTAAATTATTAAACGTGTTTTTATTGTCAAATTTTTAGAATAATTAATGCTTAAAATGATTCGTATATTTAAAAAAAAACGTTTCAGCTTTAGGTTCATTGGTTAAGCAAATTCATTAATCAGGAAATATGAAATTTTTATATATCTGCTTTATGTAATTTTGAATAGAATTTTATAAAATTATATTTTCGAGCTTTTTATATTATATTTATATTATTATATTATTAAAGAATATAATTTTAGATTTTTGTAATTTTAGAAATGCATTTCAGTTTGTTCGAGAAGCAGAAATCAAAAGAGAAAGTCATTTCAGTTTTATTAATGCCATTATTATCAATAAGTGAAGAAATCATTGTTGTTTTTAATTAACTTTCAAACATTATTTAATACTTTTTTTAATTGGAACATAATAAGACTTATTCAACTTTAAGTGATGGTAAAACTTCGCATGTTTTATTTTTTAATCATTATGACACATTTAAAAATATAACAAATATTTTCAGGTAACTTTATTGTTTAAAAGAATTTAAGAAAATAGTTGCAATAATCAATAAAGCATTAAATTTCTTCACAGCTGAGTTTTGTATTGCTTTAGCTAGCTGAGAAACAAATTATTTGCTGCATTTATACAAATACTTAATCTTGCCTACAGACTTTTTTAAATAGCATTTTTAGTCAATTAATTTACGAAATGTACAAGTTTAAGAACGTTAACAGGATGTTGCTTAAATATTATGACAGACTTCTTGGAGAGATGAGGCACATAACCAGGATTAAAATTGATCAGAAACACACGTCCAGAAATGTTATCATACCCGAATCGGGGCGCTTACCCATTATGAACTGTTCAGAAGCACACGAAGACACAATACATAATAGTTAAGCACCCTTAGTAGCATATGGTGACATTTGACCCCTGCTACATATACCGTATTTAAACCTGAACATTTGACCAAAAATCGACTAAAAAGATAACTTTGAAAAAAACTGTATCTTGGAAACGAAAATCAATACCAGATTTTAAATCAGCGATACAAAAGTGCCTATAATATGTATAAAAAAATCTCATTCAAAAGAAAAGAGAAATAATCCCTAGGGCTATTTAACCTTAAAAATTTCCTTTAAAGAAGCTGATTTAAGTTTTAGATTTTATTCTCTAATGTAATTAAAATTAAAAATCTGTGATGTATACATGCACTCTAATTGCCATTGCCCACTAGTGAAATAAGTGGACAGACTTGCAAATTAGCTTAAATGTATGCATCTTTAATGAACTCATCAGCGACCATTACCGAATACAACATTATATCATTTAAGTCAGCCTTTTCTAAGGCATTTAAATTCTAAAATCTTTCCGAGCATTCAGATGTGCATCATTTAGTAAGAAAGCATACTTAATCATGTCAAAGGCAGTGGGGCAGAAGGGTTCGCTTTAACCTCGAAAAGTCAAGCTTAGATTTTCATTAGCGACTATCCGGAGTCGGTACATCATTAAAATTGCTCTGCCAAAGAGGGATTTCTGTCGAAGACAGGTGAAAAGGCCCCCAAAGGCATAGATAGTTGACAAGCGCTACTACTTGGTAGAAGTTAACTGCAATAGAAATTCAGTTTGCAGTGGGGAGGGGGTGGCAATCGGACTTTGAGTTGCTCTGTGGTGATAATTAGAGACCGCAATGCCTTCTCTGGAAATATTTCTGTGGTTGGGTCGAATGTATGAATAATTAATTTTATTTGTTCATGGGTTCAAAATGAAGATATTTTGAAAGTTAATTATGTAGAATTGACAAATTCTCAGTTACCACTGAGGCTGAAAACTAGGTTTGATTTAGCTGTGACAATGATCAGAATGAATTGTGTAAAACGTATTTATATAAATTCGGTATGCGAAGAAAAAAATTTCAAAATATTAATGCAGAGATCTGTGGGGGCGGAATTATCGACCATGCCAACCTTCATCTATCAAAAGGTGCATCGTGATTGAATCAAGTTAGCATGTCTTATATACCAGTGAATTGATGTTTAATATTCGTAGTGGTAGTTATGCCACAATAGTCCCCCACCAGAATTTTATCAGGGATAGAATTCGATGAACGGATCTCACTAGTTGCTGTACTTGTGAAAGACCGGGAGAAAAAATCACCTGGTTTTTTGTTTTGAGTGCTGAAAGTGAGAGGTGTATTAACTTCACAGTAGTAGTCCCTCCTGTGTTGCCTTTAGCAGTCGAGTTTATGCAGGCAGACGTTGTGTTAAATCGAGACGAGACTGAGTAGCAACAGCGTGAGGAGAATTGGATAGTAACGCATCCACAAGTAGCAAGTCAACTGTTTAATGTAGTCTATCCATTGAAGTAGGCGTTACCGTCAAGTTAATTCGCGAAGTGGGCGTTACTGCTTGTAAAAATCACGTTCGAGTCACCAATGTGGGGGGCGGAGTTATCGACCATGCTAACCTTCATCTATCAAAAGGTACCTCGTGATTGAATCAAGTTAGCACGTCTTATATACCAGTGAATTGATGTTTAATATTCGTAGCGGTAGTTACGCAACAGATCTTTGTTATCAACATTCTTAGTCTGCAACTTTGTTCAAGATAATCTTTGCTAAATATCAAATAGGAAATTTTTGAAAATTAGGGATCAGTCGAATCAGGTAAAAATAGTTCCACTTTTCTAGTAAGGCATATATATCTGTGCGAAAGCAAAAACTATTTGAATTATTGCACTAATTGAAATATCGATAATTGAAATACCAGAAAAAAAGTTTTGCCAAAGAGGGATTTCTGTCGAGGACAGGTGAAGAAGCAGCCAAAGGCATAACTAGTTGATAAGTGCTACGGCTTGGTAGAAGTTAACTGCAATAGAAATTCAGCTAGAGTTAGAGGGGTGTATCGTTGGACTTCGAGTTGCTCTTTGGAGTTAATTAGATACCACTATGTTTTCTGAGGAAAGATTTCTGTGGTTAGACCAAATGTAAGAACAATTACATTTATTTGATTATGGTTCAAAATGAAGATATTTTGAAAGTTAATTACTATGTAGAATTGAAAAATGCTCCGTTACCGCTGAAGCTGAAAACTAGGTTTGATATAGAAAAGAATAATGATTAGAATGCACAATAAAAAATTTATTCATTATTTTTTTCACATTTCGGTGTGTCGTAAAAAAAAATAAATACATTAAGGTCAATGAAAAAAAATTAAAGAAATTTATTTAACAATTATAAGAGCATATAGGAAGGAGGGGGTAACTGCGTAATGAATTGATATGTAAGAAATGTTGGTACATTGTATCAGAGTTATTTTTCCCGGATCTATTCTCAAAAGTTACAATAGAACTCATCAAAAAAGTTAGCGAGGGTACGCAATTAAGGACGCATTTAGAAGTGCTATTTGAATGATTATTCGTAAAGAATCATAACAATTTAATGTGTGTAGCAAATAAAGTATTAAAAAAAATCACTACAATCTGAAAGCTCAAACATTCATATTCTTCTATTAAGCTCGACACACTAGAACAAATAGGCCTTGCTACAATGGAAGTAATCTATTTTGGTCTTAGGGAAGCAATATTTGAAAACATATTCAATTATCTCCAACAATATAAAACTCGGTCGCATTATTTTAAGTAAAGAAAAAGCATTTGAATTTGAAATAGAAAGGAGAAGAAAAAAAAAGTGTTTCTTATTCGTCGTATTAGAGCGTTGTTTGGGGAACAGTTTACCCTCAGGAAAAGTTCCGATAATGCAAAATAACTAATTTCAAAGATTTTGTGATTTTGTTATTTTCATTGCATGAAAAGATATCGTAAAAAATAAATAAACTAAAAATGTCTTTTTAAGGTGTCATTAATTTTTTCGCGTAATTTTATTTTATAGCTGTGTCAAAAAAATCACGAAATATGTCAAAATCAAAACAGAAGCATTCATTACCTTTATGATTTAAATTGGAAAACTTATTTTTTTCTGTTTTTATAATGTTTCGTTTTTTGCCTTATGATGAAGATGATAATGTTTTCGTTTCAATAAATGACATCAACACTTCATTAAATGAAATGGATTTTGCAAAAATGTTTAATTTAAGTATTAGTGTGATTTTAAATTTTTAGAAAATAAACTCCAGATATAATTTTTTCAAAGTACAATCTCTCGCAAAGAACGAATACAATTAAATAAATACTTTTTTTAAATTAAATTTGAGTAATTATAAAAGATAAAATGGTTTGTTTGAGTTTTAAAAAAATAAATAACTATCTTTGATATGCTTGTTGAAACCACAAATAGTTTAAACCTTAGAAAGTTCCTCCAAAAGCGACGACACCAAAAGATTATAAGTGCAAGAGAAAATTTATTGATTAAGGTAAATTTTGAACATTAGGTGTTTGACTCAAGAAATTGTATTATCTCAAATAATACTGTATATAATTAATATTTTTTTGTCGTTATTAACATCTAAAAACGTGTTTTACTTAATTAAATATCTTAAAGCTACTGGGGATTGGACAGTAAATAATAATAAATAAATAAAAAAGACTAAAACGCTTGAAATTTAGTTTTGTTAGTACATAATTTCGATTTTGATCTATACCAATTTTGTAGAGTTGTTAAATATCAATTTTGTAGCCAGTAATATCGATTATTTGATTATTCACTCCCCCCCTTTAAGAAAAAGATTAATGATAAAAAAATACCTGTAAAATAAGTCCTGGAAAAAGTCCTTGTTGAAATAGGTCACGGTAAATATATAACATACGCAAAATGATTCTGTTTATCCTAAAATTATTTATTCATAAAATTTTAAACAACATTTTGCAAAATATCTAAATGATTCATGTCTTATCCGAATTTCTGAAACTCCAGAAATCAGATGTTTATTTTCCTTGCTTTTATTTCATTTATTTGCCTTATTAAGTTTTTCTTTCATTTTTTTTCTGTTAACTTTTAAAGCTTCCAAGTTGCAGATTAAAAAAAAAATTAAATGCATTATTTCATAAATATAGTAACTAACAGCTTAATTTGAAAGCTTAAAATTTCAATTAGATCCATTGTCTTTAAAATTATAATCTAAATTTAAAACAAAGTTTTCAGTGTGAAATGAAGTGCGTCAAATATATCTATATATTGCGTACATATTTATTGCTTAGTGTGAAGAATACTATAAATATATATTGCATTTTTAATAGCACTTTTATATTTTTGTCATTTATAAAATAAACGCTGTCCCAGAGGTTTATTGCTATCACTTATTAAATTGGAAAATTAAATAATATTAAATTGGCAACTGAAGCACCACATTTTTGAACTAAATAGAGATGAATCATTTATATGCCTCATTATTAAATACATGTGAAATGTAACATAATTTTAGATTATAGGTTAACAAGTTTAGCATCCATTTGAAGACAATACCAAAAGTACCTAAAAAATAATTAATGTTTGGTTGCTTTACTTTCAATAAATGCCATTTGTGTCAAGAGAGCTCTATCTCCGCTTTGCTAAACAGCCAGAAATTTGAAGAAAGTGAAATCGAATCCCTCCATAACCCTAGATACGTCATTGAGTTGACTTTAAAAAAAAATGTGCAATCTGTTTTACAGTTGACAAGCGTTTTTGAGCCTGTATTCATATTGTCATAATAATCTTAATATTGAAGTAAAAAAATAAACAACTTTCAATACCCTTTGAAAAAGACGATTATAACAGACAGCATAACTCTAAAGCATCATTCATGCACATTTTTCCTTTTATAATTGAAAAAAACATATTAAGACAAGAACTAATAATCCATAGGCTAACTCTTTTAATACAATTAAATAAACTACTCTTTAAAAAAAAACATCCATCCAATGCAAAACAAAATTTGAGGTATATCGCCATTTTATGTGGTCTATGGTACTTCCAGCAAAATATTAAAATCACCAACAAATTGTAAGAAAAATCATGCATAGGGATAAAATGTCTGGTGAATTTATCGTTATTCTTCAAAGTATTTGCATGAAAAAATTTCTATTAAAATTTTTCAAAATACTAACTGTATAATTTTGAACGCCAGTATATCTGATTAACCATTACCACAACTGAAAGAATAATTATGAAATAAATGATTTGAATATCATTAACTATAACTTTAGTTATCGGAAGTATCATGTTTTTTTCATCGTAAAAGTCCCTACCACAAATTAGAGGGACATCAACTGTATAAATATGGGATTTTTTTCTAGAAATCATTTTTCCCAGTGCAGTTAGTTTAAATTTGTGCAAATATTAGTTTAAAAATATTTCATAACTCATTACAAGACCTGATATATAATAATTTAATATGCTATCTTATATGTTAAATAAAAAAAGGGTAATTAAAAAATTACTCTTACAATTACATTTGATCTATATATTAACTATGCGCCCATGTCATTTATTGGCAATTGCCTAAGGACTGACACACTTATGACGCATTCACAATTGGCCTGTCAGTACAATTTGAAGGGGGATGTCATCTCTTAGCAGTTGTCACCTCTACAACAGGTAATTAAACCCTTTGACGGGCGTTGACTGCAGCTTAAAGATCAATGCATTGCAGCATTGTTAAATATTTACCTAAGCAATATTTTTTACACCTTATTTGCAATTTCCCGGTGTTTGTTAAAAAATTAGCTTTTAAAAAATTATTTTAAAATATTTGAAGAAAGCTATCTTTAAAGATTTAAGTAAAATAAATTATTTATGTAACGTTTAACAAGAAAACAGTTTTCCCTGATGTTTTAAAGAGATAAACCATACTAAATGCTTAACAAATAAATTCACAGAAAGTGTTAACTACAGATAATCATTTTAGTGCAATAGATAGTGGAATTCTTTAGAGGCACACAGTGGAGAGAAGAAATTAAGTACGGAGAAAAAACGGTATGCGATTAACAATCTAATTTTTTAAAGAAAATAATACCCAGAATCATTACAAAATGAATCAGATATAAAGATTTTGTTTCTATATTCTAAGTCATTTTTAAAAACTGTATCAGCCTTAAACTTCTCTATAGGGAAAAAAATCAAATTACGGTATCGTCAATTAATATTGTTATTTAGTCAATAAGAAAGAATTTTTATATATATATATATATATATATATATATATATATATACATATCCATATATATATATATATATATATATATATATATATATATATATATATATATATATATATATATATATATATATATATATATATATATATATATATATATATATATATATATATATATATATATACATATCCATATATATATATATATATATATATATATATATATATATATATATATATATATATATATATATATATATATCCATATATCTATATATATATATATATATATATATATATATATATATATATATATATATATATATATATATATATATATATATATATATATATACATATATATATATATATATATATATATATATATATATATATATATATATATACATATACATATATATATATATATATATATATATATATATATATATACATATATATATATATATATATATATATATATATATATATTATATATATATATTATATATATATATATATATATATATATATTATATATATATATATATATATATATATATATATATAATATATATATACAAAATATATACAAAATATATAAAATATATACAAAATATACATATATATACATATATAAAATATACAAATATATACATATATATAATACATATACATATGTAAAATATACAAATATATACATATATATAATATATATACATATGTAAAATATACAAATATATACATATATATATATATATATATATACAAAATATATACAAAATATACATATATATACATATATAAAATATACAAATATATACATATATATAATACATATACATATGTAAAATATACAAATATATACATATATATAATATATATACATATGTAAAATATACAAATATATACATATATATATATAGAATACAAAATAAATAGATACCGAAAACACTCTTTTTTGCGGATATAATCGTTTGGGCAGATGAAAAGGTTATATCGTTTATTTTCCGGACTTTTTAAAAAATTTTATCCTTTTTTTTTCCAACTGCTTGTTATTTTTTTATTATATATATATATATATATATAGAAGGAAAATATGCGCTAAGTAGCTAATAAATGTATTCAGTTCAGCAAAATAGTTTCTCGAAATGGAAAAAAGTAAAATTGAAATTGTATAAATAAAATATTTGAAACACTCACAATCCAATAAAATATTTGTTCAAATAAAATATTTGAAACACTCACAATTCCAAAGTAAAAATAAAAATAAGACAGTGTTATAACATGACTAAGATAATTAAAGGATGCTTATGAATTTAAAATCATAAAACGTTATAAGTTAAATTGCAAAAGGATTTTATGTACATGAGTCAGAAGGGCTGATCATCTTTTATTTTATTTTGCAGTAAAATTCTATTTGGTGTTCAAAAATTGTCAATGTTTAAAAAAAGTAAGCCTTAGTTTGTCATGTTAGTACATCCTATCCCAAAATATTAACAAACAGACATTTTGTTTCGACACATTAATACTAATACAGGGATTAAACTGCATCTTTTGAGGCCCTTGATAATAAGGTTTCAAGTTCCAGTATTAATAATTTTTATTATGATAATGTTATGACTAGAAATGTAAATGACAACGTTACAAACACTAATCATTTAAACTTAGACTTACAAACGTTAACCATTAGTAAGTTTTTGATAGATAAAAATTTCGATTTTGGAAAATGATAACAGAATCCCATACTTTATAAAGAAATGGAAAATTCATCATTTTAAAAAGCTGTATAAAAATGAGAATTTACCGGTTTTCTGCGAACTGAAGCATTATGGCGTTATTGTTATTTCTTTACAATGCTCGAAGTTTTAAAGTGACAACATAATCATTAGATTTTTTTTTTAGAATTGGCGTGTAATTTTGAATAAGTTTAAAAAAAAAAACAAATATTTAATATGTAATTTATTTAGCACCTATCGAAAACTCGAAATTTTTTTCCCTTTATTAACCTCTTACCAGATTTAATTTTTCTATTTTTTTTCCTAATTATTTCATCAAAACGCATCTTTTGGCGTTGTTCCAGGCAAACAGCTTCTTTTCTGGAAAAAAAATCTCTCGAATATTATCATCACTCTATCTGTATTCCTTTCCCTCCGGAATTTACTTCTTCTACGATTAGAAGTCTTTCACTTTCTTCACGGAGAACTTTTTCAAGATTAATTTCGATAAAAATAATATTATGTAAAATAATGTTTCTCAATTACCAGAAAAAACTTCTTTTCGGATACAATATCAAATTGCTAATTTAGGGCATATTTTGCTAATCGTATGATGACAGTTAACCTGTTAAAGAGATAAATTTTTGTTGTTTGAATTTTTATTGTTAGACTTATAATAAACAGTTCATTACGCGTCGTACCTAACGCTCATGCGCAAGTATCAGAAGATCGCTGCTACAGCAACAATTGCAACAGCACAAGTTAGAAGTAACTTATACGAATTAAAAATAGAATTCTCTCTAATTTACTAAAGAACATAGGTATATATATATATATATATTGTAATCTGGCAATCTTGTTGCGAAAATATTGAAAATATCATTCTTGAAATATTTCCCGTCCCTGTACGTTCATTTGAATTCGCTGCTCGCTTTATAGATTTCGTTTTATGTTTTATTCTGTTTTTTCTTTATATTTTATTTTATTTTCTAACGTGATATTTTTTCTTAATGCGTTCAATTTTATTTGTTGTAAATTTTTTTAGTGCTCCTCACACTATTGTCTTGATATATTTTGCTTCGGCTATATAGTGAAGAAGCAAAAATAACTCCATTGCCTTTACAAATGATGAATGCTTCAAAATAAGTAAGAAAATTCGCATGATAACTAGTAACAATGATGTGAGTAATAACTTCAATTTATAAAACACTTTTTTTCTTTGATAAAGCAAATAAACTCGAATATATATCTTCTCTTGGTAAAATATAGCTTTCTATGCATTTTCGCTTCAATCAATACTTCCATTCCTAATATTTTATCCAAATAAAATATTCTACGTGAACCTTATTTCGACAATATTACTGAGGTGATAAAGCAAAATGTTCGTGATATATTAGAACAGTCGATAAGGCTACACTTCGTCTTTTTCAATCGACGATATGCGAGATGCGAGATAAATATGACTTTTCTACGATATATATTTCCCTCTATATCTTTACCCAGGTACTCCCTTAAACCAAACTTTCGAATAAAATTTATTCTTCAAGTCTATCTAGTATCATTTTGAAAGAAATATTTGAATAATCCAAATCCAATATCATTTATGATTCGATTTTTTCAAAGATTGATACATTATCATCATTCTTTTACCTATTTCTTTATATGAGTAAGTATGTATTGTGTTCATAATTTCCACGCTAAAAATACATTTTTTGAACGTTTGTCAAAAGAGAAGTAATGCCCGTTAAGAAGTGAAAACAATTACTTAAACTGGAAACCATGAAAGCGTTAACAAGAAATTATGAGTCATTGCAGGAGTAGGCGAATTGAACAACAATAAAATAAGCTTTCATCAAATATAAAAACCAAAAATAATGAAACAATAAAACATCAATCACTAGGACGCAGAAAGGAATTGAAAGGCTATTATTAGAAAACTTGTTAACTTTCGTTCGACACTCAGACTTGTTTTAATGCTTTTAATTTTACTGTACTGCCCTTAATTCTGCCTTCATAAAGTTTCAATTGCTTTCCGCTTATGTATAAATATGTGACCTTCACATTGCATTGTTTTTACTTAGTTGTCGCGAAAAATTAGAAAAATATGTTTTGAGTTTGACGATTATTAAATGTTTTGCTTACAAATCCAATTAAACGTACGAACTTACGTATTAGATTAAATTAAACGTATTAGATTCAATTAAAAATTAGCAAAAATTAGTAAATTAGCATATATCAGAAATTCTAAAATTGATTTCTAAACGTCATGATGTGTTTTATTTCTTTCGAAATTCACATTAGAAACAGTTTAAACAGCTTTAATAATACTTTGGTTAAAACTTCGACTTCGCAAGAGCAAAATTTTACCCTGAATTAGAAACTGCTTGCTGTACTACATCTTTGTACAACTTTTTTTTTCATTATCATGGATAAAAGTAAATTACAAACTTTATTAACATTATTTGTTACGCAAAACTCGTGTGAACGCATGTTGTATCACTTTAATCTTTTAAATTAATATGGAATGAATTATTTTTTATAAACATTACATTTTTTACTAACAAGAGAGGTTAATGCAACAAGCTAGATAAATTTGATAGTTAAGTAATATTAATGTCTTGTCCTCATTTAAATCTTTAAACATCGGTTGCTCATAAAGTTTTCTTTCTCTTATTAAAATGCATGCCACAAGATCACGAATTCAGATATTTCAGTGATATGAGGAATAAAAATATGTTTTTGTGGTAATAACCGTTAAGATGATTGTGTTCGTTTTAAAACTGATGATACTTTTAAAAGTATAGTACTCATAATCAATGTCTATGCAGCCACAAGCGTTTATGCAATGAAAGAAAAATTTCCTGAAAAAGCGTTGATATAGAAAATAAAAATAGAAAAACCACACTTAAACAAGATTTAATGATGTTCGATTATATAAGATACTTGAACCAAATAAATTTCTTTGATCGCATAAATTTCATCATAAAATTTTATGTGTACTTGGAATAATTTACAATGGCGTTTGTGTAACTGCAGTGTCATTCATTTTAGTGAGCTTAAAAAATTTTTCTCCCTTCATTTTACTATACATTGTTTGCTATTTTTTCCTGGTTGCGCAAATTAAATCATAGCATTATTTTTTTTTGTTCATTTAACAAAAAAAATTGTTTGTAGTATATGTTTAAAAAAAAAGAAATACTAAAAAAAAGCACTCAAAATTTCAAAACTTTCAGCTATATTATGCAAATTACACTGATTTGACAAAAGTCACAGGATATCTCTTAATATCATGTCAAATTGCATCAGTTCGATGGGGAATGGACTTGCTAAGTAGACAGAAGGAATATTCAGCCAGGAAGCCTCACTGGATGTCTATAATTGCGAAAGTGTTACGGAGTCAAGAATTTGTGAAAGAACTGACCGTTTGATTGCATCTCAAAAATGTTCGATAAGATTCTTGTCGGGAAATCTAGGTGGTCAAATCATTCGCTGGAATGCTCCTGATTGTTCTTCAATCCAGTCGCGAACAATTAAGAACCGGTGACAGAGTGCATTGTCATCTTTAAAAATTCCATTGCTGTATGGGTAAGTTCGTGAATAGCTACAAATGGACTCCCAAGTAGCTGATTATAATTATTTCCGACCGATGATCGATGCAATTGAAATATAGGAGCCAGTCCATATGCCATGAAAAAGCAGTTCACACCATTATAAACCCATCACCAGATTGCACAGTGCCCTGTTTACTACTTGGATCCAAGGCTTCGTCGAACTTGCGCCAAACTTAAACTCTCTCATCAGCTCTGAATAGTTGAAATAGGGACTCATTTGACCATGATACAGTTTTCCAGTGTCTAGGGTCCAACTCATGTTTTTAGGAGCTAAGAAGACATGATATCGTACTGTTACTAAAGGCACTCGTGTATGTCTTCTGTTGACGGATTCCACAGGAGCCGAGTTTCGCAGCATTCTTCTAACGGATGTGCCCATTTAAACTCATCCGTTAAACGGTTAACGTTTCAAGCATTGATGCTTGCCGTTGCTTCAGACAATGTAACTTGTCTGTTAACACTTCAAATTTTACTCACACATCTGTAGTCTTGGTCATTACCAGCGTGCGGTTAGTCACTTCGTTGCACTTGATGTGCTGTAATACCTGAAATTAGGTATCCTTGGGAAAATCTTGATACTGTAGATCTAGGAATTTTGAATATTCTCAAAATTTTTGAGATGGAATAACAATCCAAATACCAATCCACGTTCAAATTTTGTTAATTCTCCTCTTGCAGTCATAATTATATCAGAAACATTCTCAGATGAATAACTTGAACCCAGATAAAAGATGTGTCAGTGCAATACACATGTATACATTTTGTACGTGATACAACTGCCATCTGTATATTTGCATATTGATAATCCCACAACGCTTGCTAACTCAGTATAAATTACTTGTAAAAAAATGCTAAGTTTTATTTTCAAGAGAAAAAAAATCATTTCTTGAATTACACTTGGGAACAAATTTTTGTATAAAAATACTTGATTCAAATACTTGATACATGTATACAAATACTTGATGATGCAAAATTCGGGTGTAGGAATTTTAGGTCTGGAAGTATTATAAGGATAACCCCTGCTAAATATAACGCCCCGGAATGATGCGACAAACTATCTAGTTGAGTTAGGGCACATCATCAGGAACAAAATTTTGTAGAAATCCAAGATCGGGTATGCCGTCAAATACCACTATAACTGATTCCCTATTATGAACTATTTTTCGTGTACTTCTGAAGAGGTCATTGCAGGGAAAATGTCATTAAAAAAACAAGAAAAAAAACAGTATTTTGGAGACAGAAGCTGATTGTCAATTTGAAATCAGCGATACGAGACTATCTAAGCTCTGTTTAAAAAAAATCTCATGCAATAGAACCCTAATTAGAAAAATGCTGCTTAGTTTCATACAAAAAACGTCATTAACAAGAAAAAAATCACTTTAAAATGTTATGATCTGTTGCAAACAACTTTCGTAATAAATCACTCTTAATTTTTCAAATATTTATTTTCCTCAATTTTTGGTTAAACGTAATTTTAATGTGTTAGAAACCGCTTGATATTAATGTTAGTATAAGATAAATTTTCCTTTTTGCAGCTGCCTTTTCACAAAATTTTTTTTTCTTCCCAAATTTTAATAAAACTTATAAATAGTTTTGGTGAAGGGTTTATTCTAACATTTAAATTTGCCGAGAAACGTTAGTGCATTTTAAATTTTTAAAAGTTCTCGTACAGCAAATATTTTATTAACTGAACACTCACAAAATAAAAAAAATATGGGAATCATAAGGTGGAAGAACTACGGATAAAACACATTTTAGCCGCTTTTATATACCTTTATTGTGCATTTTAGCTTACTTTTTATTTGAAAATTTTCTTTTGTAAAGTGCATATATAAAGCCTAATATGCGTCAGAACCTAAATTAATTTTAAAGCATTTATCATAAATTAATTAAACATATATAGAGTTACATCATTTTAAACTTATTTTTCAAGAGCTAGGTCAAGCAAAATGCAAAGCAACTTTAAAAGCAATTAATCGGCCTCAGCATTCCAAACTCTTCTGGTATACAAACCAAAATTCTTGCAGGCGATTTTAAAGCAATTAAGGATACAAAAACTTCTTTAACTTCATCAAGCGATGCAACATGTCCAACATTAAGCGCAAGGCCGAAACTCAAATTAAGGCTAAGCTGAAATTAACGTTCTACTACAGGAATTTTTAAGAGACACTCTCTTCTCAATTTTTTTATTTTACTCCTTAAAACAGCCTCCATGCAATTAAAGAAAAGAAATGAGCTTTTAAAATGCTACATACGCTTAGAAACGTCACACGTGACGTGCATGAAGTTGAGCAGTTGGGTATCCGTAATTTAAGAAGAATTCTAAAATTGTGGGGTGGAAGCAATAATGGGGAATTTAAGACGTATTTAAGCGTTTGAGAAAATTTTTCTAAGTGTTTTTGTGGCTCTAAAAACTTTGTTCTTTGAAATGAAAGAAAATAATTTAATTTGCTATTCTTGTCGCATAAAAGAGAGAGACTCCTTTGACTTGCATTGGATAAGACTCAAACGGGTTTGTTTTAAATATCATATAATGAAATAATATAAAAAAATGTAATTACCTACGAAAAAAATTTTTAAAAAATATAGAATTTTTTTTCTTATAAATTTCACTTCTCTCAAGTTTTCAAAAAAATTATTAATGCATAATAAAATTTCAATATAGTGTAAAAGAAAATGAATTTTGCAAAATGGTACAATATAATATTGCTAAGTGAGTGTGCATTACTTGAAAATAAAATAAAAGCCTAAATATGTCCCAACATTTCTGAAAAAAGAAAATATTGTACAAATATTGTAATTATAACTTCAAACTACTCATAATAAATCGAAACAATAGTTTTAATAATAATAACTGAAAAGCAAATTTTTTCAAGACTCTCTTTGTTTAAACTTTAACTTTTTAGAAATATACTTTTTAAAATAAGGTAGTTTTGACATTTTACTTGATTAAAAACTTCATTCTCTTCAGAAATATACGAAATGGAAGTAACAGTCGACATATTTCAAAGACTCAAAAAAAGGAGCTCGTTTTCAAGACATGAAAGATGTTAATGAGAAGAAATAAACGTGATTTGAAGTAAAAAGCAAAAATTTGCCAACGAAACTGATCGAACGATTTTTATTGAATTTATTTATTAATTTATTTTACTGTAGAAAACATATTCGTACAAGATATGTTTGAAGCCAATATCCTGCTGACTCAGAATGTTATTCTAGTGAGAATTACGTGCTGATTGCATACGTGTTAAAAACATGTCTTTTTTGCAATAATTCCATATTCTACATTTAGCCAATTTACATATTAACTAAACTCTCACATTTTGTTAAGAACTTACTACATTTTGATATATGTTTTGAAACAGAGCAAGAAAGTGTGACTGTTCACAACTAATTAACTTATGAATTCGTTTTTTTGCTCAGGTAGTACCACTAGTTAACTGCTTCGATAAACTGTAGATTAACTGCTCTGATTGACTACTATCACTATTTAACTGCTTTATTATAAACTGCTTTATGATAACTATATTTCGTTTTTTAACCAGCGTTGGACACTTGTCCCAATACTAAGTTGACACCGTAGTCTTTTAGTTCCGCACACAGCCCAGAAGACAACGGAACTCCTGGATCTAGATTTGGTAAAAAAATATGTGGTGGAGACCTTTTTGTTCCATTTTTAATGAACCCGTTAAAATGGAACTAAATCGTTAAAAACGTGTTCTTAAAATTTTTTAACATAATTTTCTTCACATACTCTTCAGGAGTGAGTTAATAAAATTTCAAGTTAACTGATAAGATCTTCTCTTGATTTGGAGTTTAAACTGTTATATGTAGCACTACTTCTCCACATACATCAACAGATCTTCATATAAATTATTTTCATGGAAATAGACTTTCGAATTGACCTAACTGGGATATAGTTGCAATCATTTGCAGCTGCTAACCCATCTGAATGTTTTGCTTCGAAACAATGTAATGTCAACTGATCAGTTGAAAATTTGATCTGCGTTTTAACTTTAAAACAAAGATAAGAGAAAATTCTACCAGTGAAGGAAAATTCACTCATTGAAACCATAGCGTAATTCACTTAGAAGATTTTTCAGAACTCAAAGGAATCAGAATGAAAACGAACTATGAGAGCAGTTGAAGGCACAGAAAACTATGTCTAATGCAATATCTATTTGCATGTAATCAGCTGAGATAGTTTCTCCTTTTAGGACCTTTCAAAAGTAACTACTCTAAAATCTCGTTAAAATCATATTCTTTCTTTTTGTTTGCTACTTTTTTCTAAAAAAAAAAGTTTTCCTTATTTATATTATAGATTTGCCAGCCTCTTACTTAATAAACAAAAACAAAATATACTAAAAAAAAACTTGACTGAAAGTACTGTGATTATTTGATTGCTAAGAACTTTAAATTTGAAACCATGGATAGCTTTACATATCTAGGCTCATTTATAAACACTTCAAATACAAAATCAGAAGAAGTTAATCGCAGAATTGAATTCGGAAAAGGAACCAGAGATATTTTTTATATCAGCATCTGTTAAAAAAAAGTTTGCTAAAGCAATTAAACTATACATAACAATCATCCCTCCGGTATTGACATATGACTGCGAGTTTTGGACTTTGACACAAAATAAAATATAAACAATTTGCGAAATTTTGAACGAAAAATACTTTGAAAAACTTATGGTGCAATACAGCCATCTAATAATTATTGGAGAATAACAACTAATGATGAACAGGAAACTCTTACTAAGCATAGAAATTCATCAAAGCACAGAGGCTTTCATGGCTTGGTTACATTGAAAGATCACCTGCCAGCCGAATTATAAAAAATCTTATATTGGAATCCCTTGTGCAATAGGCCAAGAGGTAAGCCAAAGAAAAGATGGATGGATGATGTCCTGAATTATTCAACTGGAAGAACAAGGTCAGGGAAAAAGCTGTGTGGAGAAATATTGTGCGGCAGACTAAGACCCATCCTGGGCTGTAGTGCCTATAACGAAGGAAATATTACCTGCTGAAGATAAAATTATTTTAATGCATTTATTTTGAATGAATAAAATAATGGCATTTTTAAATAAGCATGCATTTTAAAAAAAAAGGAATGGAGTTAAACCTTTCTAACAAAGCTCACTTCATTAAATAATAGAAGGAAAAAAAATTAAAAATCATGGATATTAAATTTTCAAGGAGAAAGAAATGTAATAAAATATTCCGAAAATAAGAGACTTGAAAATGGTTCTAAAAAGTATTTCAAGAATACCAGATCAAAGTTTAATCAAATAGGTTTAAAGCGCATGTATAACAAAGAAAATATTTTATTTAAATTTTTCTTGTTACGGCATTGGGATTTCGACAAATGCAATTTTAAAAAAAATACTTTCCTGTTTCTGCTATTAACAATTTTTCAATTCTTCTATTTCAATATTTACGTTTCCTGCTATATTAGCTACTTCAGTAAACATGAAAAAATATAGGAAAAAGAATACACTAAAAATATCTCATAATCATTCAACTATATTTCCAAAATTAAATATCAAAATATTTTTGAACACTTATTAAAATATGATAAGTTTCCGGTAAACAATAAACTTACGCAGAATTTATTATTATAACTTTTTTGTTCGAAACATTTATCAAGAATGCAAGCAAAAAACGAGCACAAAAACTTTTAAAGTGAGATTTTTTTAATGATAGTAATTAAAAAGTTTGGAAAATAACAACTACATAGGAAATTTATTTGTTTTAATGATTGTAAAATCTATTGTAAGCAAGGATTTAAATATAGTTATTTTTTATTTCATTTTATTGTTTTCCTTTTTTAATAATTATAAGAATAAATACTATATTTACGGCAAAGCAATAATTTATATGAACTATGTTATTAATAGAACCTAAATGTTAATTTCACACAGGAAATAAGAGATATTTCAATTGAATAAAAAAGTTCAATTTGAATTTAAATTTTATGTTTTTCTTATACTTTATGTAAACAATGTTCGTATTGTTTATCCATGATTATTTTGCAAAACATTAAATTTTTAAAAAAATTTATTTTTATAATGTGTTTAATAAGATGTATTCGATATAAGTGAAATTAAATTCCTAAACAATTTATTATAATAGCTTTTAAATTATCATTCTCCGAAAGTAAAAAATAAAATTTCTAACGAAAATATTTTTTTTTCAATTTCCGAACTAAAATGAGAAGAAATAATATGAGAATACAGAGCCAAAAGGAGAGGTATTAAGAGAGGAAAAAAAAACCAGATGATAGCAGAAATATAAATATTTATTTTAAATCTTCGACATTTGATAGCTCATGTTTTTAAATATATTTTCTGAAAAGGTGGAAAAATTTTCTGAGAACCAATTTATTTGTATTTAGCATCTTTCAGATAGAAATGCAGCATTTAAATCTAAAGCCAAATTTCAGTTTAAATCTCGTGCATTTTAGAGATTTTGAATCTTTAAATCACGCATTAAAAAAAGTGCGCAATAGTAGCTTCGAAAAATACTTGGAAATGGAAATAAAAATACACCAGAAACGCGATTCACATCTCGTTGCAGACTTTTCCAATTCACTTTTGGAAATGTAAAATATATTTTTAAGATGACATCTTTCACATCAAATATTTTACTCATACAAAATTTTCTTTTGGCTCTAAAATTGAAAATGACATGAAAATGAAAGATTTTTCTCGCTGCTATATTTAAAATAATGCACATTAATTCTAATTTTTCTTTTTATACAAAGTTAGCTTTTTTATATTATTAAAAATAATACATGCTGATTTTTTTGGACTGAAAGGAAACAGTAGTAAAACCTTTAGTCAGAAATATATTTCGATATCAATCAAAATGTGATTCGCTTAATGTCATTAAAAATAAACCAAATTAGTGAAGCAGAATACGCAACCAAATACATTGTGCTACATACAAATGTTTAAAAAGAAAATTTCACTTACGTTTTTATTAAAATTTTATTTACAAGACTCGCTTTAAAATAATTAGAAATTTTATGACAATTTAATAAGAATTGTATTTAACATCTTTGTACAATAAAGTAAATAATGATTCTTGATTAACAGTTTCTAAATAAGTATTTTTCAAACAGCTTCTATTTACAGACAAACTGAGCATTTTTTTCAAACATAAACAGTGATAGTCTTTACATACCAAAATAATTCATTCATACTTAATTGCATTCGAGTTTAATTTTATCTGTATTCAAATTCTCCATACCCCTTCAAAATATATATATTATCTCATCTAATACGCATGGTTTTAAATGCAATCACATTAATCAATTGGTATTACAAAAAATAATTACAACATAATTTATTATTAATTGCAATAAACAATGTATGTCATTTATATTAAGTCTTGCATTTTTTATCATTTCCAATGGCAATTCAAAAAGTACAAGTATCTAAAAATGATAAAGATTCAAAAGAATAAATATATTTATGAGACATATTATGAGACAAGACCGATTTCATTGCTCTCAAAATACTTTTGCTTCCCAATACATTGAGAACTAAGTGCATCCACTAAGAGTCCTACATCGGATCAAGCTGTCTTTACCGATTTGGAAGGAAAAAGGAGTGGCGGCAAGGCCTGTACGATGCGGGGTACGATGCGGAGCACGATGCAGATGAGCAGAGATGAAATCATGACTTGTAGATAAACGGAAGACCGCAACTGCATCACGTCTAGGTTTGTCGGGTACTGGAAAAGGCCTTACCCTCCTCCAACTTTTTAGGGCTGTGCGAGTCCGAAGTTCTCGCAGTGAATTAGTTTCAAATAGTATTTTCAGAGACATTTTAATTCTCTAATAAGAAGTTGCTTTATTTGGATATTGTTAAAAATTTTCACCTTTTCTTGAAAGTAAATCTGCCTGTTCATTATCCCAAAGACTACAATGGGTTGGTACCCGGTGGAGAACTATTCGTTTTTTCTTCAAACATCAGAGCTTTAAAGGATTCTTGACATCGGAAGTTCTTGCGTGCCAATATGAGTTCAACAGAGCTAATTGCAGCAGAGATGTGATTCTCAAAAAGGACTGCATTTTCAAATTTGTGATAGAGTGCAGTAGCTGCTGAAAGGTCACGCTAACAACCACCACTTCACCATCAAACGCGGTACCAAAGTAACCAGCTGGGGCGCAGAAAGAAACAAAAAATACTTTCAAAAAAGGAGGAAAAAAATAATATGAGTTGGATTGAGAATCGCAGCCATCCGCTACATATTCATTGAAAATACATCAGTATTGGTGGCAAGTTTATCGCTTGGTTATATTGGTATATAGGTAGGAAATAAAATTAAGAAAAAACCCTAAGAAATTATTACTTTGCTATCTATTTTTAACCTACATTTAACACATTCACATTAAATTCTCAAGTTTATTATTAACAGGGAGTTTTCAAAATTAAGCTTTATTTACAAAAATTTAAAATTTAACTTATTTAATATTTTTTCAATAATTTGAAAAATGAACAATTTTTTACGATCTTTTCTACAAAACCATACCTTTATCATAAACTAATTCAAGTATTTTTATGATTACATGTCATAAAATAAAAAAAAAGATTATCGGTCACATAGGTTACGCTAAATTTAATGGAACCTTTGACACTTTTTATAGTAACATACTTTCCAACAGATAATGCAGCCTGCTTAAAGTTTAACTAACTATTCTTGATACATACATATTTTTAGTTTATATTAGTTTAAAATAGTTGGTTAAAAGCATTATATAAGGTCAGTGATTATGGAGCATTACATATATACTATTGAAAACCAGATACAAATGGTATAAATATTTAAACATAATTGACAATTTTTCGATAACTTTTATTTAAGAGATTAAAATAACTTTTTTATTTCATCAATTAAATTTAAACACTTTTATTTCATATAAGCAATATTTAAGTGAAATTTAAGTATACCATGTCTCTATATAATAATATTACATTTTTATTTAATAAGTCTCTATCCCGCTTCCTCAAAGATTTATTGAAATAATGGATAACTATGGATCCCACAACTTTTTTAAGACTTCTTCTTCATGTTTCTGAATTACAACTCTTCTGTCTAAAGAATTGAAATTGGTTTTTCCGTTTCATTTTACCAAACTGTCTTTCATTCGTAATGAAACAAGCGAAGCAATTCCTAGTTTTAAGTGAAAGACTGAGTGATACGAGTTTCGGACGGGCCTTAAAGATTTCGTTTTCCCCTTTCTCCTCTTTTTTCTATTCATAAATTTATTTTCTGCTCCTGCTATTTCCTTTTTCTCAGTGTACACCAAAAACTTTTCCTTCTACAAGTAGAAGTAGAAGCAAAAAATGGAAGCATTGAAGGTGAATGTATGACCCCACTGAGTGCTTCTTTTGAAATAAGGTAATTTTACACTTCTTATATTTATGACGAAATCTCATGAATAGAAATACGCAACTTTGAAAATTTTACTTTGAGGAAAACATTTGAATTTCTTTACTTTTTTTTGTGCAGTCTGAAAAATGGAATTTGCAACTGAAAGATATCAGACACAGAGAATCTATTTGTTTTTATGATTATTTCTTTATATTTTTTTGATTTTCCTTTGTATTATAAACAATGGGTTTCCATCATTTTTTAGGTGGATAGAGGATAACTTTTTATTTATTTTTTTCATTTTTGAAGGTTTTGAGCAAGATTTTACGATTTCGGAAATGTCTTTTAGATTTGATTGAAAATTTATCCTTTCATTAAAATTGATAAAAATGCTTGATAGTTAAGTTTTCACTCTCCAGACCATGTAAATTCTCCATGGAGAAAGTAATTCACTTAAATTGGCTCAAATTGATGCAAATATATTTAAAGTTAAATTGAATAATCTTAAAAAAAAAACAAGGATACTGTTGGAATTTTGCATATAGAAGTGCATATGGATTAAATGTGTTATTTGTTTCATTCACATTCTCTTTAAGAGATGTGGAGTGCATTATAATATAATATCGCAAATAAATTAATAATTCCTTTCCTTAGCAGCAGAATAGTGTCATGTTGGTACTAATTATAACTATCATTAAACTCGGATTATTTACACACGACAAATAGTATAGTTGCATTACGTCGACATTATTTAAAATACACTGATGTAAAAAAAAGATAATAAAAAAATCCGAAAAAAAATATAATTTTTCTCAAAATATCAGGAAAATAAAAGATATAATCTTTTCATCAGCCTACACAATCTTTTTTGCTGAATTAATCGTAGTATATATATATATATATATATATATATATATATATATATATATATATATATATATATATATATATATAATATTTTAAAGATACTCCTTTTTTTGATAACTTCCATAAACACGTTATTACAGGGGATTTAGATATTATTGACAACGATAATATTAAAAAATTTATGTCTTTAGGTTCAAAATTTAGACCATCTTTTCCAACTTCAAAAAACAAAGTTATTTCCATTTTTATTAAAAATCTCGATGATTTTATTTTAAAATTATCTTACAAACATAATTTCCCAATTGAAGGTTTCTTTGAATGGAGAGAGAATATCATTAAAGATTTTAAAATCAATATTAAAAGGGACAAATTAGTTTTTCAAAAGGATTTAATTTTTAACTCTGTTTTAAGACAAGATATTAAAAATATTCAAAATAAATTTTGTATAACCACTGTTGATAAAGCTAGTAATAATTTTGCAATTATTTGAAAATTTTTTTACAAACAACTTCTTTCCAATGAACTTAATAGCAATATTACCTACAAAAAACTTAACACCAACAGTGATATTATTATTAATAAAATTAATGCTATCTATAAAAGACTTAAAATTAAACCAAATAATATTAACAATTTTCCTTTTCTTTTTGCTAATCCAAAATTCCATAAGACTCCAACCAAATTCAGGTTTATTGCAAGTGGCGTTAATAGTAACATGAAAAAAATCGGTATTTACTTTGAGAACATTCTTAAAAAAGTTTATAACAAAATTAATAAACTTACTAAAAATAATAACTATTTAAATTGGAATATTAAAAATAGCATTCAGGTTTTAAATACACTAAAAACTTTAAAAAATGTAGATTCAATTCGCTGTTTTGATTTCGAAAACCTCTATACTTCCCTTCCAACTAATAAAATTCATGATGACCTTCTTCAAATTCATAGCATGTTTAATCTCAGTGATATTATTAATGAAGATAACTGGAACTTTCTAGTACATATTAACCTTAACAACAATTATATTCTTTTCAATGACCACCTTTTTCAACAAATTAATGGTATTCCCATGGGAAATAATTTCAGTACTAACATCTGCAATATTTTTCTTTTTCTACAAGAATATAGATTTGTAAAATCACATGTTAATCTTCCAATTGATTCTCTCTTTCTCAGATTCATTGATGATCTATTAGTTATTAATTTTAATGATTTCGATATTCTAGCAAAACATATTTATCCAAATGAATTAATTCTTAATAAAACAAATAATAGTAATTCTTCAGCAAATTTTTTAGATTTGACTCTTAATATTAATGCAGATAAAAATATTACATGTAAACTTTTTGACAAAAGAAATGAATTTAAATTTCCAGTTAAAAAATGCATAGATTTCAACTCTAACTTAGCCAATAAGGTTTTTTCTAATATTATTGCCAATCAAATTCATAGATTTTACAGGAATAATTCTAACTATAACGAGTTTTTATTAGATACTGATATATATAAAAACGATTTAATTAATAGCCATTTTCCTAGTTCATTTCTTAATTTCTATTTTAAAAAAATCTTAAAAAACTTGGTACATTAATTTTTAATTTTTATTTAATTTTTCTGTTTTAAGAATAAGCTCTGATTTTTTCAAGGTAGGAACTAACTATGATAAACTATTCCTAAAGCCACTGGACGGAATAGTTTGGATGTATGACCTTTTATACTGGATTAGTTAAATATTTTTTAGTTACTTTTTAATATTTGTAGCCTCTTAAAATTAATTTAATTTTAATTGTCCAGTATAATAAACAGTTCATTTATTTATTTATTTAATTATTTTTATTTTTGTATAAGTGGAATGGGCTCTGGTTCGTAAAGAACCACCCCAAATGAATGCAGGTGATACGTGTATACTTTAAAATTATGTAAGGTTGTATGAATGAAGAATAAAACCTATAAACGGTTTTCTATTCCTGTATGCAGGCTCTGATTTTTAAATAAGTCACCCTATGAAAGATGGATATGTGTATTCTGTAATATTATATTCTGTTAGATTTTATGAATGAAGGATAAGTCTATAAACGGCTTTCTATCCTGACAGACTGACTTTTAAATTAATTTCCCTATTAATGATTTTTTTTTTTTTTTTTTTTTTTTTTTTTTAAGACTGCTAATTTATTCAATCCGTTTAACATTTTTATTATTATTTCTATTTTATTACCTTTTTACTAATTGTTTCTCATAGATGGCAGCACTAATATTTTACCTAAACATTTTTTTCTTCTTCTTCGATCAAATGTTTTTTTAATTTTATTATATTCGATTCAAGCTATAAGCAATATTTTTCATCTTCGCGATTTTTGTTAACTGTTTTATTATTGTACTTTTAAACCTAAACCGCGTTTTAATTCACGCCGGTAAGTTTGATTTCCTTTTACATTTTTCTTTTATTTCATGATTTTTCACTACATTAGGTTTTTGCGATATCGACACATATAAAGAATAATTTTTATCTTAGGATAATTATTCTTTATTCAGAAATATCGCATTATTTATGGCAATTAGATGTGTCTTGACAACGACTATTTGCCTTTACCATTCTTGTTTCTCTACCATTTAGTTTTTTATTTTTATTTTATTCATGTTTTTCATGTTAATTTGTGTTTATTTAGGGTAATAATTTCTGCTGCATTTGCGCGATTAATACTCTTTTTATGTTTTTATGCTTCTTTCTCCTAGATACAAATTTTCCCCTGTTGCTTATGCACGCGGTTATTTGTTAAAGAGATATTTTTCTTCCAAATTTTGTATATTTTTTTATATAATTTTTTGGTCCCCTGCTGATTCAGGTTAGCACCCTGCTTCAGTTTAATCAAATTGCTAATAATTCCAATGATAATTTTAAATGTAAGGATAATCGATGATTAACCTGCAAATCGCTCGTCAGTGCTAATTCTTCTTTAAATTCCCCTCTTTGAAAGGCTACCAACTGTATTTATAAAATTAAATGTTTAATTTGTGATGTTATATATATTGGACAAACCTCCCAACCCCTTCACAAAAGAATTAATTTACATAGGTCTTTAACAAATAAGTTTAACTGTAATAATAACAATAGCCTTGAAATTAAACATTTTTCAGAACACGGGTTTAAAAATATTTCAATAGAGGTTCTGGATTTCGTAAAAAACCCTAAAAAACGTCTTGAGGCTGAAAATAAGTATATGATTATTAATGAATCTATTTTTCCTTACGGTCTAAATACTAACTTCAATTTTAAATCTTTTGATAATAATGAGTGCATTTATAATATTTTCAAACTTTTTAAAAATTACAATAATAATAATAGAGGAAAAAGAGGTAACAGTAAAAATAAAAATAAAATTAAATATAACTTAAAAGATTTTGTTAATGATTGCATTAATTGTTATGATGAACCCAATGCTATTAAATCTATTAAAACTAAAATTCTAGGGGTTAAACTTAATTTTCACAACAAACTTTTAAATTTTTTAAAGTTAGATCAAGTAAAAATTAATTCAAATCAATATTTTTCTAATTTTTTAAACTTAGTTGAAGATCTAGCTAGATATAGGTTTAAGAATAATTATAAGCACAAGGATTTACCCAAACCAGATTATTTTGTTTTAGATTTTACCAATAAAATTTTTAATAATCTTAACATAAATGCCATTATAGGCAAAAATAAAAACCTTCTTCCTATCCAACTTAATTGCAAACCAACTTTCAGATACACTAAGAGTCTAAAAAATTTAATCTGTAATTATAGGAATATAGCTACAGATAATTTCAACTATGTATGTAATTGTGATGATTTTAAAGATACTCCTTTTTTTGATAACTTCCATAAACACGTTATTACAGGGGATTTAGATATTATTGACAACGATAATATTAAAAAATTTATGTCTTTAGGTTCAAAATTTAGACCATCTTTTCCAACTTCAAAAAACAAAGTTATTTCCATTTTTATTAAAAATCTCGATGATTTTATTTTAAAATTATCTTACAAACATAATTTCCCAATTGAAGGTTTCTTTGAATGGAGAGAGAATATCATTAAAGATTTTAAAATCAATATTAAAAGGGACAAATTAGTTTTTCAAAAGGATTTAATTTTTAACTCTGTTTTAAGACAAGATATTAAAAATATTCAAAATAAATTTTGTATAACCACTGTTGATAAAGCTAGTAATAATTTTGCAATTATTTGAAAATTTTTTTACAAACAACTTCTTTCCAATGAACTTAATAGCAATATTACCTACAAAAAACTTAACACCAACAGTGATATTATTATTAATAAAATTAATGCTATCTATAAAAGACTTAAAATTAAACCAAATAATATTAACAATTTTCCTTTTCTTTTTGCTAATCCAAAATTCCATAAGACTCCAACCAAATTCAGGTTTATTGCAAGTGGCGTTAATAGTAACATGAAAAAAATCGGTATTTACTTTGAGAACATTCTTAAAAAAGTTTATAACAAAATTAATAAACTTACTAAAAATAATAACTATTTAAATTGGAATATTAAAAATAGCATTCAGGTTTTAAATACACTAAAAACTTTAAAAAATGTAGATTCAATTCGCTGTTTTGATTTCGAAAACCTCTATACTTCCCTTCCAACTAATAAAATTCATGATGACCTTCTTCAAATTCATAGCATGTTTAATCTCAGTGATATTATTAATGAAGATAACTGGAACTTTCTAGTACATATTAACCTTAACAACAATTATATTCTTTTCAATGACCACCTTTTTCAACAAATTAATGGTATTCCCATGGGAAATAATTTCAGTACTAACATCTGCAATATTTTTCTTTTTCTACAAGAATATAGATTTGTAAAATCACATGTTAATCTTCCAATTGATTCTCTCTTTCTCAGATTCATTGATGATCTATTAGTTATTAATTTTAATGATTTCGATATTCTAGCAAAACATATTTATCCAAATGAATTAATTCTTAATAAAACAAATAATAGTAATTCTTCAGCAAATTTTTTAGATTTGACTCTTAATATTAATGCAGATAAAAATATTACATTTAAACTTTTTGACAAAAGAAATGAATTTAAATTTCCAGTTAAAAAATGCATAGATTTCAACTCTAACTTAGCCAATAAGGTTTTTTCTAATATTATTGCCAATCAAATTCATAGATTTTACAGGAATAATTCTAACTATAACGAGTTTTTATTAGATACTGATATATATAAAAACGATTTAATTAATAGCCATTTTCCTAGTTCATTTCTTAATTTCTATTTTAAAAAAATCTTAAAAAACTTGGTACATTAATTTTTAATTTTTATTTAATTTTTCTGTTTTAAGAATAAGCTCTGATTTTTTCAAGGTAGGAACTAACTATGATAAACTATTCCTAAAGCCACTGGACGGAATAGTTTGGATGTATGACCTTTTATACTGGATTAGTTAAATATTTTTTAGTTACTTTTTAATATTTGTAGCCTCTTAAAATTAATTTAATTTTAATTGTCCAGTATAATAAACAATTTATTTATTTATTTATTTAATTATTTTTATTTTTGTATAAGTGGAATGGGCTCTGGTTCGTAAAGAACCACCCCAAATGAATGCAGGTGATACGTGTATACTTTAAAATTATGTAAGGTTGTATGAATGAAGAATAAAACCTATAAACGGTTTTCTATTCCTGTATGCAGGCTCTGATTTTTAAATAAGTCACCCTATGAAAGATGGATATGTGTATTCTGTAATATTATATTCTGTTAGATTTTATGAATGAAGGATAAGTCTATAAACGGCTTTCTATCCTGACAGACTGACTTTTAAATTAATTTCCCTATTAATGATTTTTTTTTTTTTTAAGACTGCTAATTTATTCAATCCGTTTAACATTTTTATTATTATTTCTATTTTATTACCTTTTTACTAATTGTTTCTCACAGATGGCAGCACTAATATTTTACCTAAACATTTTTTTCTTCTTCTTCGATCAAATGTTTTTTTAATTTTATTATATTCGATTCAAGCTATAAGCAATATTTTTCATCTTCGCGATTTTTGTTAACTGTTTTATTATTGTACTTTTAAACCTAAACCGCGTTTTAATTCACGCCGGTAAGTTTGATTTCCTTTTACATTTTTCTTTTATTTCATGATTTTTCACTACATTAGGTTTTTGCGATATCGACACATATAAAGAATAATTTTTATCTTAGGATAATTATTCTTTATTCAGAAATATCGCATTATTTATGGCAATTAGATGTGTCTTGACAACGACTATTTGCCTTTACCATTCTTGTTTCTCTACCATTTAGTTTTTTATTTTTATTTTATTCATGTTTTTCATGTTAATTTGTGTATATATATATATATATATATATATATATATATATATATATATATATATATATATTCATTTCAACAAAATGTAAAATGATACAAATTACCCGACAAAACTCTAATAAACAACTGGAAAATAAGAAACATGTAGCAAGTATCAAGATATAAAGATAGAAAGTATTTACAGAATCAAGAATAAAAATGAAAATGGAAAGCGCTGACAACATGGCAGTATCACTAATCAGTCAAAGCAAGAGCTGTTTCTGCGGTAGGTGGCTATAACAAGCCATGCAATACTGTAAACAAACCTTCACCCGATTTTTCCGCGAAAGAGTAATAGAGAAATTACGAAGGAAAATCCGATGATGATAATATACTAAAATCTCCAAAAAGTGAAGTAGAAATAAAACATATTTGACTGAAGGGAAACTTATTTTTTTGGACATCTGTTTGTCTTACTGGAAAACCACACAACTGCGAAAGTAATATTGGAAGTTATATGTTTGGGAGGAGAAAAAGATTGAAAAAATAAATGAAAGCAAGTCAGTTGAAGATAATATACTGAAATCTCAAAAATTTAAGTAGAAGTACAGATATTTGCCAGAAAGAAAGATCGGTCTTCCGGAAAGTTGGAAGTTACTCTTTCGACTTCTGAATTTTATCATGAAATAATGAATAATCACAAAACTCTGAATGATAACTCCATGTGGTATTATTTTGGCCTAGTACAACACAATAAAAAAGGTTATATTTTTATTAAACATGACCGTAGGGATTTTTGGAGTTAAAAATTTGTTTTATCCTATTTGGGGGCAATTTTAATAGATAAAGTGACTTAAATGATGTTATCGACGTCAGATGATGACCCCAGAGGATGGTATCGAAATGGTATCTGTGAATTTAGTAATGACGATGTTATCTGGGATGTTATAAGTAAAGACCAAATAAAAATATTCATTTGATTATCAAGGAAAATACGACTATTGCAAGTCAATTTTTTCATGATTTTGAACTATGCAATGATTACCTTTAAATCAAATGTTAACCGGGCTCAGGGAAATGGCCTTGAATCAAAAAGGATCTGAGTTCGAATCCCGGGTAAGGCATGGGTATTCTTTCCCACCTAATGTAGTGCCCTTGGAAGAGTGGCCAGCTAATCTGCTCTGTAAATACCTGAATTGACGAAATGTTAACACAGGTGGGCATTGGAATTTTAAAAAAAATCTTTAAATTCTTCCTATTTTTATCAAAAGAGAAATTATTTTATATTGTAAGAAGGTTCTAGTTTATGAAAAATTATTCTTACATACTGTACTATCTAGTTTCAATCAGTGTTCATGAATTTTTATTGCATTATGTATAGATTAATTTTAGGGAAATTTATGCATAAAAGAAAAAAGACATTGTGTATATATATATATATATTTATATATATATATATATATATATATATATATATATATATATATATATATATATATATATATATATATATATATATATATATATATATATATATATATATATATATATATATATATATATATATATATATATATATATATATATATATATATATATATATACAGAGCCACCTTATAGTATATATTTTGAAAAATCACTGTGACTTTTTTTTCTCGTTTTTTTGTTGAAAAAGAAAGAAAATTAGAAGAAGAAAATCTGAAAAATATGAAAGAAATTTGCATGATTTCTTACGTAGTTAGGTCATTTTTTTATATTTAAAAAAACTCTTCCTAAATGATTATCATTTTTAAATGTAAAATACTGAAAGAAAAATAAAAGAGATCACTCAATTATGCAACAAGAGCTGCTATGAACGGATCATTAATATTTATCGGTAACACTTAAAAACATTATTTTTTTGAGGAGTGTTTTTTTTTTTTTGTTTTTTTTTTCCATTGTGAAATTCTGTCAGCTATGAAAAATTGACCGCTGGAGTAACTGATATGCAGCATATTTCCTTTGTTTCCACAATTTCAAGAATAAAACTTTTTTTATTGAAATTTTTATACCGTACTAATTTTTTAAACTCAAACAATAGCCAAACTTTCACTTAAGCAGAAAAGAAATTTTAGTAACAGCACTCTGTTACCTAACTTTATTATGAAACAACATTGACAAAGCCATTTATTTAGTTCTGACGTATAAAATATAATATAATATTTTTGATAGGTTTTGTATCAAGCTTTTATTTCACTTGCGTTTTATGTAACATCAAATGTAGATATTTTTTCCAGATACTATTTTCTCAATTTTTTTCAAAATTATATTCATGAAATTGCGCTGTTTATGATTATGAGATAATTTTATTTTTTGCTCTGAATCAATTAATTATATATCTCAGTTAAATTATATTTCATCACGCTAAATCTTTATTTACAGCTGCTTTGCATTAACTTTTCTTTGGATCAATTTTTTTTTAAAAAGTACACAGGGAGTGTTTAATAATTTTTGTAATAGTGAGCAAAATTTTTTAAATTAGCTTTGTTTTAAATTAGCTTAAACATATTGAAATACACCAAAAATAAATTTTGCAACAAGGTATCCAAACTTTAGACCACTCTCTTGATAAAATTATTTTGGGTACATTCACCAGATTGCTGCTACCCCCTATATTTTAAGTGAAAGAAGTTTTAAACCTTCGAAAAAAATCTGTTTATTCAGAGAAAGTATAAGTTTGTGTCTGATTTTGTAACTTACAGTAACTTTTGTACTATTTATTTAGCTTATTTAAGTACAACCTGTCGGACAATTAAAATTGAGACCTAGAATGCAAAAATCTAATCATTACTTAGGCTGGTCCATTTAGTTTTTGCACACTGTACATATCAAGGAATAAGTACACAATTTCAATTCAAGATTTACCAAAAATTATTTTTAATTTGTCAATAAATACTTTCCAGATGCATATGTACTCATCATATCCTATTATTCACATGTGTATTAGTCATAGATAAAAACTCATATTCTATTACAAACAAAAATGCATTATAATGTTACAAAAAACAAATTATCCTATTTTACTAAGGCTCGTTGTTTTATATGTATTAGGTGGAGTATCAATATACACACAATCGAAAATTTGTATCAATAAATGTTAATCGAGTACACACATTTTCATGTGTACCAGTCTGAAAGTAAATTATCCATTAAAAAGAAAACAAGTATACGTTCAACAAAAGGAAGAATGCTTATGAATTTGAAAGAATGAAATTAAACTGTTAATATGGTAAAATGAATCAAATAAATTTTGTAAATCAAATAAAACTCGCTTTCGTCAATTAAGATAAACTTCTTTCTAATTCCTTTCATCCTGACATGGATATCTTTCATTGCATTTTTCTTGACAGCTGGAGAAATTTCAGCCAGTAATATTCTTCTGAGTGTTTCAACGAGTTGAAAGCATAATCTATTTTACTGGTTGCGGAATTTGGAGGTGTTAAGAGAGAAAATAACTCTCGTGATGTGCACGCAACATGCGATGATGAATCGGTCTGTTAACTTAGAGAACACATGTTGTTTGTTACTGATCACGTTATCAAAAGATTGTTATAAAATGAAACAAGATTTATTTCCCCATTTTATAAATTTTTCAGAAGTTGAAGTGGATTAGTGTTATTGGGGAAATCATTTTTATAAGTTCACATTGTATTTTTAGACTATATATTTTGGGTGTTTATTTTTTACTTATTTTGTCGACAACTTCTAACGATTATCTCTCCCTCGTTACAATTCCAGGTTTCCATATTTGTCTAATAAATCACATTCAAAATCGCATTCATTTTCACATTCAAAATTAATCTGCGAACCGATAGTAAAAGCATCATCTTTTGATTACATTATAGCACGTCAAGTTTCAAGGATGATAGCAACCTCCAATAGTTTACTAATAGCCCATTGTGCAGCTCTAGTATGACGTAAATAAAAGATCTACCAGATAGCAAATTGCAAGTATTGTCTAACTTCATGAAACATGATTTTAACTTATAATATGTATAACTGTATTTACTTATAATATGTATAACTGTATTAACTTATAATATGCATATATGTATAACTTGCTTTTTTGCCTTCGCTCAAAATTAATGTGGAAAATGACAATTGCTGATAATTCTTATCAATTATAGTTAAAGTAAAAATATGTTAATTTATTTACTTTCATAAAGCACTAATAATTATATTATTTTAAATAAAAAAATAACAAATCAATTAATGGTTAACGGTATTTAAAAACAACAAATCTTAAACAGTGATTTTTAACATTATTGCACTACAATATACACCGAAGAGCCATTACATTATGACCACTCTGCTAAAACATGTAGGACCACCTTTAGCCCTCAAAATTCCTAGCACCCGCAGTGGCATTGATTCCACAAGGTGCTGATAGGTAGTCTGAGGTATCTGGTACCAAGCGCTCACCAACTGGTCCTGCAATTCCCTCACATTGCGAGGGGATAGCAAGGTAGCATGAATTCAGTTTTCCAAGTAGGACCACAAATGCTCTATTGGATTAAGGTCAGGTAAATTTAGAGCCAAGACATAACTTGAAAATCTCTGGAATGTCCTCTAACCAATCCATGACGATTTGACCCTTATGAAATGGTGCATTATCCTGTTGGTAAACACCATTTCCCGCAGGAAAAACTGTTGTCATGAATGGGTGAACCTGGTCTGCAACTATGTTCAAGTAGCTTACAGACGTCAGGGATTGTTCTATGAGGATTATGGGTCCTAATGTGCCCCATGAAAACATTGTTCCTGGGCGAGAAATCAATGAAACCTGGGCGAGCCCATTGTTATAGATGGAGGGTGGTTATAATGTAATGGCTCTTCGGTGTATATTTCTTACTTCATCCAGCAATCTTTTATGACTGAAATTCAAATATATGGTTTTTAACAAAGTGAATTAATGTTTTGCTAAAAGTTGCAGTACATTTGACAACGAGCTTACACTATTTTTCTAATTTCATAGAAAGAAGAACGAAATCCATTAGTAAAATGTATGTTCTTATTTCGGACATATTTCACGTAATTTTCGTATTTTGGTTTTTAATGCTCAAACTAAGAAAAAAAATAAGAATAGAAAAGATTTTGCATGTTATTTTGAAGTTTTGTGAAACGGTATTGGAAATCGTTAAGTAAGTATTTTCCGAAACTCAAAGAAAAATAGAATTTTTTACCAGAATCTGCAAACTCTTGATCTTTAAGAAAACTGACTGGATTCAAGAAGTTTTAGAAATAGTGACATTCAATTCCAAATCTCTTTTAGGAAATAATGAAATTTTATTAGAATTTTCTTAAAAACATAATTAAATATTTCAGCACAATGTGAAATATTTCGCAAGTAAAAAAAAAACAGTTTCACGTTAATTTAAAGCACAAATAGTAAAATATTTCCGGAAACAAAACTTTTTTAACAATTTAAAATATTTTACTTTGTTTTAAGTTGCTGTAATTTGCGATCTCGTAGCAAAATGTTTTTACACTATTTGATTTTATCATTCGCAAAAGCGAAAGTGTCATGTCAAATTTGCATATGATGTAAATTTTTTTTTAAAGCTGCACATGTTTAACCGATAAACCTGTAAGAGGCAGAAACTCTTGTAACCCCGCTTTATTCAATCATTTTAATTTAATTAGAGTTATTGATCGATTTTACAGTAATTATGACTGTAAAATTCACGGTATATCATGCATCTTATTCCGTAACATATTCCAGTAAGAATGGATTTTAAGGTGAGAAGTACCAGGACTCTTAGTGCCAGTACTTTTTACCGTCATTTGATCAGGAAATATTTTACAGTGTAGAACTATTGTATTGTTTTTATTATAGAATATGGTTGGTCTGAGGTAGTTACAGCTGCTGTAAGTTTTTTAGAATCACAATTAACGAGGAGATATTTGTTATATAATTAAATCCACAAATGTTCCATAATAAGCCAGATATTTTATTTTTTAAAAAAATAAAATCTTTTTATTAAAGTTTTTCTCTTTTTTTAGTCGGTTCTTTTGAACAAACCGTTCATTTGTTTTTCAAAAATGAAAATAAAATGGCATGGTAAAGATTGGTAAAGATTCTTATTTGCAAATATAATAGATTTTTCTAAGCAAATAGTAACAGGTGGCAGTGTCCACCTTTTATCAATAGATTCATTATCGGCCATTTATCGAAAATTAAAGAGCCAAACTAATAAAAGCGAATTTTCCGTTTTAAATTATTTGACGAGATCTAAAAACTACCAAATAACATACAAAATTATTTTAAAACTAATTTTTAAATATTTCATGCCCCCAGACAGTGTAGTATCTTAATTATTTTCATAAAGTACAATTATAAAACTATAAAAAGGACATAAGTTTTTTTGATTTATAAACAAGTAAGAAAATAAAATCTTAGTAAGAATTTAATATCCTGTTTTCTGACTTTTAATAATAAGATACAGCTGTTATTTTCATTGTTTGAAAGATCAGAATATTAAATATAAATTTAAGAGTTGAATTAAATTTAGCATATCCTAGATTAAAGTTGATAATAACTTAACCGAAGCTTTTATTTTGCGAAAAAGGATTAAGGAATTAAATAAAAATATAAGAATTAAATTAAATTGTAAAAGCAAGTAAATACAAAAGTTTAAAGACATACACATTTTTATATTAATTTTTGACAGGGGTTATTAATTACATATTATGGACAGTAATATTTTTAATGAAATTAAAAACAAGTAAAATATCATTAGTATATTTATCTTTTAACATATTTGTTTTAGTCAATATTAGTAATATCAATGTTCTGTTTGCAGTAATCGTGGTAGTTCATACTTATATTCTCACTACTTGGTATACAACAATGATAAATGTTGGGCATTTATAAAGACCATTGATGGGACCATTCAATTAAACAACTAATAAATGAGTTCTGTTTCACTTCAGTGGAATGAAATAAGCATTAAAATTCATTTATCGCCGCAAACTTAATTTAAAATGAAAAGAGTTTAATTCTCTTATAAGTAAAAGATGTGAACAAATTAATTGATATGTTGACAACAGCTGAATCAGGCATTATTTTAATTTCTTGATAGTGTTGAGAAATAATATTATTAAATACGATATATTCGCAATATTGTTGAATAAAAATATTTAATAAACATATTCATTATTTGTTTGCTTCAATGTTACTAATGCTTCAATGGACATGTTACTAAATAAAATAAAAATAATGTAGATAAGTTTGAATGAAGTAAGTGAAATATAATTTTTTTTTAAAAATTACATTAAAATTTTTTGTAATAAATTTACTAAAATTATCATTTTTTGGGACATCAATGTTTAGAATTTTTTTAATGCTCTGTATAATGTAAATAAATAATTTGACCATATTATTTAGAAAAATGTTTTTACTCAGTATTTATCGATTATTATAAAAAAAATAGTGCGTAGAGTCCCTCCGCGTAGAAGAAGTTAAACTTCGTAACCTGCGACGTTAATTGTAGAAGAATCAGCAGACGAAGAAGGATCACTAGTTCTACTCAACGACTCTTTTTCCTGCTCTGCTCGCTTCCGCGCTCTGTAATCACGGTAATATTGTGCATTTTTCCCTCGTGGACCTCTTGAACCAGTGGAAGTGCTTGTGGTTGCCTCATCGTCTCGCCATGGAAAATGTATTTGTATTAATAATGTATGTGAATGCGTCATAATGTAATTTCAAAGGAGACAACCTAACAATTAATTGATATTCACAAGAGACGTGCCTTGACATAACCTTAAATCCGTCGCATTGTTTTCACTCATTTTTTACAATTGTTATCCACTAAATTTGAAAATAAAAAATACTATCCTATTAAATTATATGTGTATCAAATCAAACTAAAAAAATATTTATCGAAAAATAATACTTTTATTATTTTTTTGCTAGTGAGAACCAAAACAATATGGAAATGAATGAGTGAAAACTGGATCCTACCACGTGATTTCCCTGCCAATAAAAATGCAGCGTTAAACGTTTAACTCAACCTTGTTGGAAGTCGCATAAGAAGTATAACTTCAATAATTAAAGAAAGTGAAAGGAGTTATAGTTCGTTATGTTATTAGAAAATAGTCGATGTTTTTTGTCCGAAAATCATTACAAGTTTTGTCAAAAGATGGAGGTACTTATTTTACAAAAATTTACATCCAGTCACATCTCTGAAACATAGAGCTTATATCACACTTTCAATAGTTAAAAGTACTGATCAACAATCTATAAAGCAGAGATTTTATGTTGCATGCTAAGACAATTCAACTGAAATATTATTAACAGTAAATTTTTCCGAAAGAATGTAGAACATTTCCTCTGCAGAAAGTGAATAGTTTAAGTTAATTTTTTCATAATTTTCCGGTTAACATATTCATTTGTTGAAAAACTTCATAATCACTTTGGAAATTTCCTTAAAGAAGTGGCTTCTTAAGCAAAACACATCAATGTATGAAAGGAGATACATCATATGTATCTCCTTTCGGTTTTCCTTAATTTGAGTTATTTATCATTTGTTTCATTTTTGGATACCTAAAATAGTTATTGATTGCCTGTTCAGCAAATTTTCACGTATATTTTGCTTCATATACATTGTTTCATATATTTTTTTCTTACATTCAAAAAATACAACGTAATTTCTATGAATTTACAATAGTGCTTTTGTAGTTTAATCTTAAAATTCATTATTATGTTTGAATGCAAAATGTGTTATTGGTAAAACTTTTGATCTCTTAAAAAGTAACGACTTTATAAAACTGCAAAACTTGCAAACAGACACGAAGACCGATACAATAATGACAGAATTCGTAAACATACGTTTCATTTAGTGTTTGGATCACGCAACAGGGTTATGGCCCGTAGAGTAGCATTCACCTTTAGTATATTTTTTTTTTTCATTTCCAATGGCAGGCCAATTTAAAAGAACAAAAAGGATAGAATAACAAGAAAAACAAGGCAAAAAGAGATAAATAGAATTGGAAGTATGGCGACATGTTTAGTCCATACGGGCCCTAGCCTCCCAGTAGCGTCCACACAGAGTAGTGGAGATGAGCGCAGGACAGACGAAAATTTCACCTATAGTAAAAATCATTGAATCAAACCTAATAAGGTATCTTTGGAACTTATTTATATCACAGGAAGGAAACCCCTTTAAGTTGCTTAACCTTCAACAAGTCAGTTAGCATTAAAATAAATTAGGATATTCTCTACATTGCATTAGGAAATTCTCTACATTGCATTAGGAAATTCTCTACATTGCATTAGGAAATTCTCTACATTGCATTAGGAAATTCTCTATATTGCTTCGTAACGTTGTGAAAAATAAAACATTAACGGTAACCAGTTTCAGACAACAGGCATCTGAGCGAATCCGATGGGAAAAATTTATTAAGGTGGCCCAGCCTACTCTGAGGTGTAGTACCAAGAAAAAGAAGAAGAGATATTTTTGATGCAACAAATATTACAAGCACTCATTGCAAATATTACAAAACTGATAGTGAAAATGCGCTTCTGATGATGCAACTGTCCACGGAGAAGTAAAAAGTCTGGTAAAATTACCGTACTGTGTGGTTAAAAAAATAACAATAATTCCGGTAAATGAAACTAAAACATACGCTGTTTAAACTATACATTTGGTGATTTTTCCTTTCATATGCTAACGGATTACCGAAAATTCTGGTTTTCAAAATTATAGTAAGTTATATTTTATTCAAAATGTAATTCTATGTAGTATTTAATTTCGTATTACCACACATTTAGTAAAAAATACAAAACTAAAGAGAAGGTTTTGTCATGCTCTATAAAATTATAATTTATTGTTAATTTTGCAAAGAAATCATGCTTAGGTAAAAATAACGAGTTTTTCAGTGTCAAAGCCAGAACTATAGTAAATTTGATCAAATTTCGGTAGTTTTGACCATATTTATTTTAGTGCTTCATAAATACTTGAATGATAATCTTCAAAAAATACTATTGAGTGGCGTGCATGAAATAAATAAATTTTAGGAAAAATTTGAAACAGTCAAAACAGTCGCAAAATCAGAAGTACATATTTATGAAATCTCCCACTGAAATAAATAAATTCAGAATTATTGTTTATTCGGATTGTGTTTTGACGTAGAGTAAAGAAAAAAAATAATTTTCCTTTTCCAGTAGCAAATTTTACATTTTGATATAAAAAGAAGATTTCTGGTTCAAAGAAAACAATTTGACTGCTGAAAAACTAAACTGTATTTCTCATCCTCTTTTACCATATTATTAAATCTCAAGGAAGAAAGACATTTAAAGTAGAAATTTCGGGCACCATTTTATTATTCTTCCTTTTACGTAAGTTTTAAGTTCTAAAGTGTTTCGAATGAAAATGCTCATAGTTTTCATTTCCTAAAAACAATTGTTCAGGGTAAGGCATTTCTTGTTACAAGAACTATTTTGTTTCTCAATAAACTATTTTCATTATTATGCTCATTCTATACACACTTTAATTTGTATATCTTTAGAAAAATAGTTTTGTATTTAGAAAAAGAAATGTGAAACTTTAAATGTTGCCAGTTTTAAAGTATGGATAAGTATATCACATAAAAATACGTATCACTAACTAAAATGTTTGTAGTTAATAAAATAATTTATATTTTTAAAAACGAAAGAATATGTAAATTTTAATATTGTCTGATTTGTAATATGTATCCCGCATCAAATTATAAATGTAAATAACTTATTAAACTGTCACAATTGAATTTTATAACGTATTGAAATGATATTATTAAACATCGCCATAAGTTTCAACCGAAGTAATAAATAATATAGCGAAGTAAAGTAAAGTAAATATATAGAATAAATTTAAAAGGTAAGTAAATAAATAAAGACAATTGTTTAAATTTAAAAGATGTAATAATTCCGCTAGATTTTAAAGTGGCACCCATTAAAATGCCCTTTTATTAGTACTAAGTATTTAACTAGTTAGGCCTCCTCTTGACTTGAAAATTGTTGCTACACGATGAAGCCTGGAGGCAACAAGTTTGAAGAAACATTCTGTAGGAATGATTTTGTCTGATTGTTTTGCTTTTGTAATGTTCTTTATAACATTCCAAAAATACTGAACGTAATTTAAGTCTTGATACTATTCTCTAAAAAAAACATTTAAATTAAAGTTGCAAACACATAGCAACTTCATATCGCTCATGGGCTGCAATAGTGGCACAACTAAAAAAGACACGCGTTTTGGACTAAGAGCAGGTGTAAATATAAAAATACACATTCTTTCAGCTGCAATACTTGCACAACTCATAATTCAACATGGAGGGAATTTTCGTTTAAACAAACGAAAGCATTTCTTATGCATTTTGCTTAGCAATGAAAACTTTAAACCCACTTATCTCAAAACTTGATTTTTTTTTGAGTTGTGCCGCTATTGAAGCCCATAAGCGATGTAAGAGCTACACAGCTTATGTACCTATTATATATAGGAAACAACAAGGTCAAAAAAACTTTTATTTTTTATTGAATGGTACAAAATAATTTTATGCGCCTGCCTTCCTAGAAGACTCGTTGCTTTTTCGCGTCATACAAAACAGGAGTATGTATGAGCAGAGATAATTCCGTACATGTGCATAGTTTTTCCGCATCAGTACACGTTCACCTGAAACGTTTTCACTCATTCAGAAGTATCAAGACTCACAGGAAACACATTTCCTGAAGATACCTCGCGACTGCTTACAGCAAATATGGATTATGAGCTAAATATTAAAAGGGTAGTTGAAGATGTGAAATTCGGTGCTTCGTCAATAATATACAGTCGTTAATGATGCACGAATCCGATTGCGTCAGTAATGTACTATATTACTAGTAGGAGATAAATGGGCACCACACCTCACTTTTAGGCTTAATGACCTCTCTTTCTATAGTGCTATATTATGAGCGCTTCACCCCACTTCGGATCGATGACCTGTTGTCTATATGATGAGTTCTACATCACACTTCCTCTGTATGGCTGAGAGTTCAACTCCTCTGATAAGCTCTTAGTGGGGATGACGTAACTTGGCTCTTTACGTAACATAGTCTGCACAAAGCATATGTTCATGCAAAAGCCTGGGTATTTATTTCCTCACTTGAATGGGTATATATGAAGAAGGCAATGCAAACTTTTCAATCTGAAACAAGTTTAAATGAATTTTTCATTGAAAATAATTATAAGAAATTCGCAAAGTGTTACACTTATATATATGACATTATGTAAGACTTATAAATATGCTAGCCTGGCTTGGACTAAACATATGCTTCTTAAAAATTTGGGTCAATTGTTTTCTCACAATCAAAGATATTTTTGAAACATTTGAAGCTTACTTTGTTATCGGAAACAAGTTTTAAATAAAATCCCCATAACAAAAGAAAATTGTAAAATATTCTCCTTTATTTTTATATGTATGCTCATAACACATCATTGTTTGGACTAAAAATTGCGACTTAAATACTTTAAGTACTTATTTCTGTGCATATATTAGTATTTTTGAAATCAACTGACACACACTTTATGAAAGGAAACAAGTTTAAAATTATTTCCTGATTTCAAAAAAGTAAAACTAATCCGCAAATTGTCCTTCATTGCGTTAATTATACATATATGTTCTTAACGCCAGTAAACAAATTCTTCTTAAAAAGTATTGAGTACTTATTTCTTGAAACATGTCAGAATTTGTTTATAAAATGAAGCTCACTTTGCAATTTTAAATAAGTTTCTTAATGAATTCCTGATTGCAAAAATTATAAGAAAAATTGCAATTTATCCTTAATTTTGTAAACCGTATTAATGCTCTAACATAGCATAGTTTGGTCTAATGCTTCTAAAGAATTTTGGGTAATTATTCATGTGCATTTTCTAAAAAGAAATCGAAGCTTACTTTGTAATATGAAAGACATTTTAAATGAATTCCTCTTTTCCAAAAATTATAAAAAATTACTTTATATTATTATAAAAATTTCTTTATATGTCCACGTCTGAACATGTTAACTGATTATGTTAACTATAGATATGCTCTTAAGGTAGCATGGTACCCATAGTTGTGACGAAAGAAATACCCACAATTTTTGAGAATCATTTGTTTTGTCCAAACTATGCAACGTAATGTGCATATATATAGTTAAAAAAGTCACAACATTTTCTGAATTTTTATAATATATTTTCGACGAAGAATTCTTTTAAAACTTAAGAAGTGAGCATATATAATCTATATATATATATATATATATATATTAATTCGTTTCAAAAATAAAAATGGATGCATTCATACGAAAAAAAGATTCTGTGTTTCGCAGATTATTACTTTAATAATAAAAGAGAACCATCATTTTATTTCGATAAAATGTAAAATAAAAGTACCATTTGAACACAAAATTCAATTTAATACACGCATTAGTGGAATTTATCTGTATACCATTTTGCTGTTTCACTTTCTATTCTCATTTTTTTCTTCAATATTAAAGCGTTGAGAACGGTAACTGTTTCAATTTAATAAGAATAAAAAAAATGAGTAAATGGAACGTAAAGTTTAATCTATAAGGTTCGTAAATTGGATTTTTATCGGAAATGTTCTACATTGTTATAAAATTATTTTAGGAATTGCAGTATTTTCAGTTGATTTAGATTAAGTTTTTATTTTTATCTTGGTTGAACTTTTCGTAATTACAAATATTGAAGAAGAATGTTTAAATGAAAGCGAATACATTGAACATATGCCTTAGAAAGACAACGAGAGCGAAAAAAATCTTAGATATATCATTTGAAATGTCTTTTCAATGATAAAAGTTTTTTCGATAACTAAATATGATTTTTTGGTAAAAGCAAGTTATTAAACTCTAATTTGTTGAAATTTATGCCACACACCAGCGAAAACGTTAAGTGCCTTCCTCCGTATGAAACTGTGGAAATATTCCTTTTTGTATTTCATTTTATTCATAGAATTTAAAATTTTTCAAAGGCTGAAAAACATTATTAGTTTTATCACTTTTATCTGTTTTTAATTTTCATCAACGTTTCAGAGTGTTTAAATGATTTTTACACATTGTAGATTCTTATCATTTCATCAACTAAATGTCTTTAAAGTCTTCATACGTACTTTCATTAGTTTCTTTTCTTGCTAAACAATCAGTATTTTTAATATAATACTACTAGTAAACCAGTATAGTTTTCAGGAAAACTAGTATTTAAAATAAATTTGTTCCTCCTACACTTAATAGAATTAGATAATAATATACTTGATTATCCAAAGAAAGGTGTTATTTAGTGTCATATATTAGAAGTTAGAACATAAGGATTTTAATGGAAATTACATCGTTTTTTTTAAACTAAGATAATATTTTGTAAACAAAATGCAATGTAACAAATGCAATGTCCTTTTTTCAAACAATTTTGATTCTTGTAACTCAAAATAAGGATGGAGGGTTCATGTTACCGTAATCTTAAAATTATAGTCCTACATTAAAACAGATTTGTTAGAATTACAGAGAATTTGAGCAAATTAAAATTAATTTTCCTTTTTTTCTTATACGAACTTTAAAGTAAATAAATGGTTTTTGCATAAAATTATTGTAGTTGTTTATCCAAATATATGATATTTTTTTTATCATTACATATTATTCTATAGTGATTGGCGAAATCTTTAATTATAAAGAAGATAAATTTTAACATCATTTTAATTACTATAAAATCGATTGCAATTGCTATAAAATCGAAAATTTAACGGAAAAATACTACTTTTTTACGCAATTCAGCAAGAAAAAAGTTAAATTAACTTTAGAGAATCATCAACTGCTATCCGTATAAAACATTTTACCGTAAAAATGATTTTTACCGTCAAATTTTATACCGTAATTTTTACGGCAATATTAATCATATTAATTACCGTGATTCAATAAATTTACAATAAGTTTTTATGTAAAATAACGTTACATCAGAATTTTTGTTCCGTAAAATTTGACGGTAAAAATATATTCCCCAGTACCTTGAGCTTCGGAGCTTTATACCGTAATTTGATTCAGAATTTGTTACAGTGTACTTTAAGCGTTAAGGAATCAAATAGGTTGAAAAATTTTTTTATTCAGAGATAAGTCGCGAAATCAGACGAAAAAAAGTACTGAAATATTGTCTGCACAAACTAGTCTTAATCAGTTTAGCCCCTCAGACCACTAAGATTATATCACAGTACGTGATTGTCCTACTACTAGAGTAAACATTATTAAGGTGCTATGATTTTCGTTTCGAGCACTGTACGGCAAAAAAGACAAAAACAACAGTTTTCGATTTTATTCCATATGTGAAGATAAAAACTTAGAAATTCGGAAAGAAATTAATTTGGTGATGCTTTAAACTATGATATTTTTCCACAAAAAATAAAATAACAATGTATTAAAGAAATTCTTATACAATTCCATTTTTTTGATAATACATATAAAAAACTAAAATAATTCACATCTCTGAAATTTATTGTTAAATAATGCTAAAATAAATTTCTAATCTCAAGATCGTTTGCTGATAGACACAGATTTTAAGTTAGCTAAAACAAATTTCATATGTCTCACATACGATTAACTATGTGTTATATTAGTAATGGTCTCGCCTGGGAATGTCAAAAATGATTCTTTATTCAATGAATTATGTTTTTCTATACTGTATTGTTTCTCTACGTATACTATTATTTATACATAAGCCGAAAATGTGTTTTATATTTATCTATTTACATATTTATTAGCTAATTTAAGTATAAAAGAGTCCTAAAATATTACTTATTGGAGCTTTAGCTGCTTAAATGGTCCATTAGATTCTTACCCTTTTTATTAAGTTTTGTAATAATGCTGATATAAATATTTTAATTATACATTTTGAAGGAGACAATGACTTGAAAAATAGTTATTAATAGGTGGAATAAAAATTGGAGTTTTCCCATTTTGTTGCAGATGCCTATAACCTCTGATTGTTGCTTATTTTATACTTTGGTCTCTTAGTTTATCGGGAATTTAATAACATATACAGAATTCTGATATTAGGATTGCAAATATATAAACGGATTTCTTTTTAATGACATGTAATTTAATTACTTACTATAAAGTCAATTTTTAACACATTATTATCTTGCACTAAATAAAGTATTTAATTCAAATATTAAAGTACAAAGGGTTTTAAATTTTAAATCTTTATTAAGGGGGGGGAGCATAATATGACATTCTTTTCAATATTTTGTTTTGCCCGTTCTAGACTCGAACAAAAGTTTGTTTGTTTAGTAGAGACTTTACAAGATGTTAAAAGGTACTTCAGGACAACTTAATAACTTTAAACAATAGTATGATCAGGGATGGTTACGTATCTAGATAAAAAAAATAATTATACAAACACCCAATAGAATTAAGATTTGGGCATTGTGGATTTCAAAGCAACAAATCATTTATTTTCACAAAAGTATAACGCTGTGAAGCTACCCCTCAATATTGAGGAAAATAATTACCATTATAGTATGCACTTGGCTATCAGCGACACTTAAGTTAAATAATATTTATGCAGTCTATCATACCCTATAAATAATGAATTCAAATCATGGTTGTTTTTTTCTTCTTTTTTTAATAATACATTAACAATCTAGCTGCAGCATTGTCAGACAATAGTATCTTTAAGTAAAAATGTCAGGTGGTCATAATAGAGCACTGTTAGAAATTTCACGGAAAAAATGGTTAAATAACAATTAATTGCATGGCTATTTTACCATATTTAATCAACGCAGTCAAATAACCATAAATAAAATGGTAATCAAACTGTTAAGTTTGAGAAAAACTGTTTATTAACTGCTTTCACCAAATACGGTTAAATAACCAGAATTTTATCGCACCAACTAGAACTACCTAATGAAGCTACTTAGTTCTTCACTACTGCGTGCATGTCATAGCCAAGCGGGCTTATCTGTCAATCTTCTGACCATCAGAACTGGAATTCGAGTCCTAGTGTTGACACTGCAATATTTTCTCTATTCCGTTCAACACGGGAAGAATTCCCAATGTCCGGCACTCTCCAATGACCATTAACTTACGAAAAGCCGAGCTTCTACATCTAGTTAAAAAAATAAAAAGTTTTTAAAATATACTAGTTGTAAATGGTTAAAAAACTGTATAGTTTTGTATTCATGGTTTTATAACGATATTTTTGTAAATGGTTATAATACCATAAAGGAAGAAAATTTTCTTTTCCGTAAACTTTACAGTTAATTGGATGGACAGACAGCTGCCAGTTATATTACCGTAATTTTAGAAGGAAAATTTTAACAGTGAAGTATAATTCAATAGCATAGTGAAAATGAATGCAAAGCATCAACGATATTGCTCACTCATATACATATTTTATTATTAAAGAACAATAAATACTCTAAACGCCAGCAATATATTTTTAAACTGCTATTGAAGAACGTCTTTTAGGACTAGCTTTATGCTCATCTGCATAAAGTTATTTCTCTGATTCCAGGTCTATATATAAACAGGGGAGCTTTGTAGAGGAGTTGAAAAAGTAAATAAAAGGTAAACATTGTAAATGTAATAAATCTAGGACATTACTTTTCCAGGCAGCCAACTTTTCATATCAAATATTGTTAAGAACCTAGAAACTATAAAGCTCGTATTAAAAAATTAAAACAGGTAGAATGTTTTTAGCTTTGTATGCGCAATAGCTATTTTATCCATTCGAACCTTTGCACTGCACCAACTATATGAAAAAAAATATTTAAGCTATCGAGAAAAATACATTTTTTATATAACTGAAATAATACATTTTCGCAACTCTGAATATTTTAAACTGCTTAGTAATAGGATCTAATATTAAATGAACTACACAAGGTTTCGCGCCCCCATTTTATTTTCACAAAAATAGTTTTGTGTGGATTTTTGTTAACTAAACATAAAATGTTCTCTTACTTATTATGTAATTCCGTTAAACAATTTTTAGCACTTGAATCTTAATTGAATTGAACTTCATTCTCTGCCACATTATTTAATTTATCTAAAACATTTTCGTATAGTTCCTAAACTTAGCTAATAGAAAAATAGTTTCTCTGACTTGTTGTTCTAATCTATTAGGTAAAGTCATGCAAATAAATATTAACAAAAATTAAATTTGCTCTCTAGTACCTTATTTAATGTAATTGAAGTATTTTATATGATTTAAAGTTAGCTGTACAAATAAAAAATTCTTATATACTATTTCAGTCGATTGAATACTCGTATTATCAAGCACTTAAATATTTATATAGTTGCAATTTCCCTGTCACTTTATTCAACTCGCGGTAACCATTTTAGGTGATTTAATTGTAACTGAACTAAAATTATTTTATATATTATTTAAATCCATTAGATAGTTTCTGGTGGCTTAATTATAACTGAACTGCTGCCGTATAATTATTCCCTGTGGTTTATTAGAAATGAAATAACTAACCATAAATTTCTCCTTATTAACTCTTAAGCTCACTATATAAAATGAAAATCACTATTCAACAATTGCGCTTATTTTCTGTCAATTAAATCTGAAAGTTGAATAGTGCAGCAATAACGTATACCAATAGAAAACTAGTTATTGAATTTCTTTTATAAGTATTGAAAATCATTAAAATTTATATGAGTAGAATATTTAATAAATAATTGTATCATCAGTCATAAGTATACCTATCTTAAAGCTCAATGCACATTATTTTTATATTTATTTCTTTTCAACTCTGGCTCTATTGTATCACAAGTACAAGAAGAAAACCGATAATGATTTTAGTTTAATTCCTACCAATTGCAGTCCAAGGAAAATAATTGGTTTATTGATTATTAAGATATGAAATGTATGCCATTGATACAGTATAGAAAAATTACTAATTTCATTTTAAATATTAGTTTATCAGAAATTAATAACTTATTTCTTGCTACGCATTCAATATTTTTAAGAATGATTTTATTTGAAATTCAAAAATCAAACGATATGGCACAAAATTGAATTGTTTTGCTGAGATTAAGTAGGCACGAATAACTTCTTAATTTATAAGAATCTTAGCATTTTCGTGAAAATATAATTTTTTACCTAGTGACGGTTCTGCACGTAAAGGGTCATATTTTAATCCTGCAGTTTTTTCCGAATAGCAGTACCGGCTTCTCTAGGTTATTATATAGGAACATAGTGTATCGGTTAGAAACATTCTCCCAATTTTTCTCACTTCCTAAACCGCCCGTGGGTTAAATGTTTACAATCGAATTACATTTGTTCAAATTATTTAAGTCAAGTTTTGCATGCTGTGATCTATTTAATAAGTGAACGTAACCTGTGCTTCCGATAAAAATATGGGTACCTAACTGATATGAATGTTGTGTCATTGTATCACAGGGATTATTCCTGGTTATTCGACATAATAGCAAGAATTTATTACATGCCTTACTATAAGATGGAAGTTTTATTAATTAATTGGTAAATTGATAAATATTCAATGAGTCACGATGATCATGTTTAAAATTCAGGGGTGATTTTGGTCAATTGAGTATTTGTATATAACATAAATATCATATATCTAATAAATTAGGTCATATATAATTTTTGTAATCATGTGTAATTTTGTAATTATATCATATGCAATTTTTGTGAAAGCAAATACAACAAAAACTTAGTTTCTATTTGTGAAAATACATCCTTTTAATGTTAACAAGTAATTAAATATTAAACTGTAATTTTTCCTACTTCTCTGGTATATGTAATTCTTATTTGTCTGTGGCATTTATTTTATTTAGTATGTTTCACTGGTATCATTTTGTATCTTGCTTTACATTCATTTCGTATGCTTCATTAGTAGTAATTTCTATTGCACTAATGATTGTATAAATTTGACATTTTAAGGAAATTCTTTTTTTTTTAATTAAAAACATCGGAATCTAAATATATACACGGCGTTAGAGGATTGAATGAATTCAAAATTAAAATCTCGAAATCAAAGGATGATAAAAAAAATGAAACTATCAGGTAGTTTAATGTGAATGTTGTAAAAATTTATGCAACAACTTTGGAATTTAGTTAGAAAAGCTGTCAACAGAGGACGCGTCAGCTTTGCAAAATTCTTAAAAAATTTATACCATAGGGCTGAAATCTAACCTGTGATATTTCAGCAACAGATGTATATGGTATTCAATTCTTGGTAGCTCCTTATCCGATTCAACATATACTTTTAGTATTTCAACACTAGAAATTATCACTATTGTCATAGAAGATTTGTAGCGTCATCTGTTGGCCAATTTTGCAAACAGTTCTCAAAATTTATGTATATGATTCTTAAAGCTTTCACAATTAACTTTTTATTTGCATTTCCTTTTGTTTTCGAAAATTTTAATTTTGAAATAAGTCAATCCTCCGCGAGACACCCTGTATTTTATCTTGTTGCCATAACTAGTCATTATTTTTTTTTACTGTAATCTATTAACAGCAGATTGGCAAACTATTTTTAGTATATCGTGCAAAAACACTATTTTTTATTAATAGAAATACTTTTCAATGCTCTTTACATCTATAGTGGTGATTTATCATGCGCCTTAGACAATGCAATTTCGTTTTGAGGACTTGACAACTTAGAAAAAAGGCATAACGAGAAAAATAAGTATATTTAACCGCAACATACTAAAATTCCAAAGGCATTGATGAAAATGATTTATATATTCGGTGCTTCGTCAAAAATATTGTGATTTTTACTCTGCTTTTATTATCTTTGATTCAGCAATAGCCCACTTATTAAACCAGTCTTCTTTACCACGTTGTTTAAGCCCACTGATATGGTGATCATCTGTTAAGCAAAAACAAATCCTTAAAAAAATATCTAAGGCTTTTTAATTTTAAAAATGTGATATAAACATAAAAAATAATAATCTTAAAATGATTAAAATCCACGAAATTTGCAACAACTTCAGCCCATTTTTTAACTTTAATATCTCTTCATTTAATATCTCTTCACTTCTAATCTTGACAGCTGATTTACCAATTAAATTATAACTTCGTATTCGTTTGAATATAATTGATTTATTTGTTATCTAAATTTAAACAAATTGATCAAATGTAGTTTGTTATCTAAATTGAAACACTTGAAAATTGGTACGCTGCGATTTTTTTACATATTTTTTTTTAAATTAAACTATTTGATCTATTTTTGTCCTATTTCCTTGAACTAGTATGCAAAAATATCATACTTGATTGTCTGTTAAAAGATGCTTCAAGTTATTAAAGTGATTTTTATGACGTTTATTGTGTTTCTTTAAATTTTAGCTTTAAAATAAATTAAATTGTCCAAGTTCTTTACATTGTTAAAAAAAGGAATGCTTTTAAATAATTTTTGAACTTATGTGAGTCTCCAGTAAAAAAATTTAGAAAATTCAAAATTTAAATTTCAGTTAAGTTATAGAAAGTCAAAAAGTAGTATGAATACACTGATGCTTTCTCAAAGAAATCCAAAACAGCTAGACAACTTAATGGAGAGAAAATTTGTACGATGTACAGTGCCTTGAACTTATTCTCTTATATTTTATCAATAATATACTTTAGATAAAACACATTTTTAGTTCTTTTCTTTTCAGTTAAAAAGTATAATAAATATAAACTGCATAAAAGTAAATATATTTCAAATAAGTTAAATATATTAAAACGTAATGATAAAAAACATTTTCCTGTAATATATAAAAACATTATGTGAGTGGAAGCGGGCATCTGTTCTGATTTACAATTAAATTCTTTGAGACGATCAAAGGTTACAAAATGACCCAAGCTAACGGTAGAAAAAGCATTAATCTTCCTTAAATTTGTTATGTCTAACCAAAATGCGTTATTTTTCTGAAACATATTTGGCTTATGCATAAAAAACTATCTTACATGTTTTCCCTTATGGAAAAATAAGTTTTTGTACATACATACTTAAGTTCTGTTATAAAGTTTTTTAAAGTTCTTTTAATCAAACTGGTTAAAAAATTCTGCAACAACTGAAGCAATGAAATAGTTCATAAACTCTTAAACCTGCAAAACTTAAGATAATCACCATAACATCAGATAGTATATGTTGTTTTATATATATATATATATATATATATATATATATATATATATATATATATATATATATATATATATATATATATATATATATATATATATATATATATATATATATATATATATATATATATATATATATATATATATATATATATATATATATATATATATATATATATCAAGTACATATGAAGAATTCTGTATTTATTTACTAGATATCGTCAAATATTTACTGCAGTGCGTGATACACATGATTGAAGGTACAGCAGCTTTTCCTATTCTTCTATTGTTAATCATATTTGTACTAAGCAGTCAAAACGTTTACGTCAAACGCTCTTCTATGTTTTTAAAATTGATTCTCAATCAATGCATATTTGAATCCTTTCATTTCTTATCGTCTTTTTCTTTATGTTTCTTAGGTATTTAGTTCGTATTAATATAGCAAACACAATTTATTTATCAAAATCATTTCATTAACATTTTATAATTGTATACTTTACCTTATAAGCAATTTTTAAAATAGCGAATATTTAAAAAGATATTTAATAAATTTTTTGTATATGTATGTTTAATATTGTCACGTAGAGTGAATCTGAATTAGTCCAGAAAGCTGAAGAGATTTATTAAGAACCTTCAAACGTGCAGGGAACAAAGTAACTGGCGTTTCGGCTTGAAACACCTGGTCTTTTATAGGACTAAATAAAGGAACATTAAATAACAAATTGGAACATTCTGGACATTTCTAGACGATACAGAAATAATAAATAAAAGCGTATTAGAGATTTTTTAATTTTCTTCGAGTTGGAGATCGCACTTGGTATCTTTGTCTCTCCAGGACGAAGCCTCTAACCTCTTGGCTGCGATGACGCACGTCAATATACAGGGTGTCCCGAAACGACCGCATAAACTCTGCACAGCTAGATTCCTCGTTGGAAGTACATAAAAACTACCTAAAGAAGCGTTCCTGAACGATCCATAGTTTACGAGAAAAATACGAAAAATCTGACGTCACAGCCGGTGCAAGAAAAAAACACTTTATTGGACATATCCACGGCGTGCTCAAGCCTGCCTCGACATGCATGGTGGACACTTTAAACATCTGCTTTAAATTGTGCATAGTATACTGCTGTTGATACGTTCAATAAAGTTTTTTTTCTTGCGTTTTTATGTACTCCCAACGAGGAATCTAGCTGTACAGAGTTTATGCAGTAGTTTCGGGACACCCTGTTTATTTATTCAAAATTTAAGTAAAATAATAATATTACAAATAATTTTTGAAAAAAAAATTTTTTTCTCAAATTTTTTAATTGAACTAAATTAACAAATTATAGATCTATGCAATTTGTAGATATTATTCGGTTTCATTTAAGCATATCTCATACATTCATTTTTTTAATAATATTTACATCATTACGTTAAATACAATATTTTATTAAAAGCAGCTGTATAAATGTAAATTATTCTGTTCAATGTGAATGTTACAGATTTGTATATCTTTTAAATAAACAACCATAATCCTTCATACTGAATGGACATTAAAGTAAATACTCGTTTTCAATGATTTACGTGAATATGTCCAAAACTTTATCCAATTCTACACTTTGCCGCTACTACTGAATATGTAATTCAGTCCTCCTCATACAGTGAATCTTGCGGAAATTTAAATCTCTGATATCTTTATAGATTATTTACCTTTTCATTAATCTAGAAGGAAAATTCATTTGATGTCCAAAGATTTTGTCATAAATCATTTACAATGTTATTTGAGGCATGATATTCGAATACTAAATGAAGTAACTTAATATTAGACTATTTAAAACAGGTACAATCTTGATTTCATTCAAATGCAGTATGAATTACTTCTTACAAAGAAAAACTATATAAAAATGTATAACTTAAAAAGTATAGTTGCTGAGTAATAAATTACTTAGTGAAATATGTTTCAACATTTTAAGTCTATATGTATCATTTTATACTAATTAATCTATTGAAAAAGGAGAATTGTATTCCTCTTGCAATGCTTTATGTTGCATTTAAAAGAATTTCACGTAAAAAGAATGTTTTTATTAAAAGCAAATAATTGTGCAACATTCAAATTAAATTAATTTAAATATATTTGCATTTATTTATTTAGTAGAATTACAATAAGAAAATGTCAGTAATAGATTTTTATTAAATATATATATAGTTTCTTTGAAGTGAAATAATTAAATTTTATAATATGATTTTTTTTTTTGTAAATAACTTCAATTCCTATTCGTTTAGCTGAGATTTAAAAACAGAGCAACGACGAATTTCACTTTTAAATTCGAAAACTAATTATTATCATGTTAAAATGAAAGATCATAACAAATTTGAAACTAAATGAAATACCACATATTTTCATGAAAAAAACAATAACCATTAATAAAATATTCATTATTTTCTGCAGAGTGTTACTAAACCAATGATCATACTTGTGAAAGGTGTTAGGACAAATCATAAGAATTGAAAATTGCGTAGCAACCGAGGTCCACAAATTTCATCATACGCTGTTAAATGCATTCCTCCAATATGTACGCGCGCATTTGCACAAGACCTTTACTTATCCAAATTAAGTAAATTAAAAAAATGGATTTTCTAACAATTATTGTCAAAAATTGTTTTAAATATACCCATAAATAACTATCGTATAATAATTTAAAGATTTATTAACCAAGATGGTGACCACGAAGCATTGGTCAACAAATCGTTGAATGGTTGATTGAAAGTTCGGATTCAAAAGCCCTCGCGCAAGTCCATACGCAGGGAGTGTCCACAGTAACATTTCCTGGTCATGGATTGTCATGCGATTCCGAAGCCTCATATGATCTTTCATCCTTTAATGTTTTAACGAATAATTTTGTCATATCTTGCTTCTGAACATTTCTTTAGCATTTTTGAATCCGATTTGTATGGAAGTTGTACTACCACATTTAAAAACATGTTTTAAAAAATAGTTTTGATTTTCGTCCGCTTACAATTTTTACTTTTTTTTAGATTTTTATTTAGTTATTTTCAGTTTGCATTCATTTTAATTTTAGAAAAGCAAAAAATAGCACTCTTATCAGCGTAAAGCTCAAAGTACATTTTCAAAATACTCGCATGATTTTCATAGTTAACGCTTTCCACCAAAGTGTAATATGAATCTTTAAGCCATAACAACCACTAATTTTTACATTAGTTGGTAAATCGAAGGAGAACTATAACCCAATAAACCTTGTTTCTTTGATAACGTCCAATAAAAAAAGTTTGTTCGTAGAAAGTTATTGTTTTAATTAATTGATATTGACTCCACAAATGATTATAACTAATATAACATTCCTACATTCCCAAATCACATTTTAATAACTATTCTAGACGCAAACAGAAAAACGAGTAAGAAAACTTAGAAATGCTAATATGCCAAAGTGCATACGCTATGAATACATTACTTCAAAAGATAATTAAACTTTCAGTTCAAATATGCAAACCTTTTTGAAAAACGTGCGTATACTAATAATTCAACATAACAGAATTACTTCTCACGCTTAAAGTTCATCTAATTAAGAAATCAAAGTACGTTTCCGAAGTAAGGACATTTTCTCAAACTACGTTGTCTTTGAAGATGAGTAAATAGATTAGTTGCTTCGTCTAGACTTGAATGTTGACGTTCCTGCATATCCTTTTCTTCAAACAGAGAAAGAAATGCTTATGTTTGCTTTCAGAACACGTAATGGAAACGGAGCTCCTTAATGTACCAGAATTCTTCCGCTAAATGAAGTAAACATGAGAAGAGAGTACTATCAGCTCTGAAACAGCAATAATGGGACCGATATCTAGAATACATGAACAAATTTTGGTAACGCAACCCCATGAAAATGTGATAATGTTGTTAGGTCTATTTTTATTAGATTTGTCTAATGAAAAACGTAAATCATTAAACGCGTAAATTGAATTTATTTTTCCTGGATTTTAATAGTTTCACGATTTTTTTTTGCGAAATTAATTCAGAAACCCAATTATTAAATTATTATTTGAAATAATTTTCTAATGTTTAGTATATTGAAAAATTCTCCGGCTGAAGCATTTGGATTATTTTACTTAAGAATTTTAGTTTTAAGCACAATTATATTATTAGTTCATGAACTTAAAATTTAAACTCTGTCCAATTGCTGATTTACGGAAATTAAATTAAAGCTAGATTCAATTTTTTACTTTGTTTTTAACTCCGTTCAATTGTTGTTTTTGTGATGACTTAGATCTTTACTGGATTTTAACCCATTACATGTATGTATCTCATCACTGACATATCAAAAAAGAACAAGTTTAAAAATTTAAGACAATAAATAAAACAAGAGCAAGAATACAAACAACAAGAATAACACATAAGAAGAATATATAACAAGAATACAAATTTACAATAATCTCTCAGAGAGTAGAAGAAACTAATATTTCAATAACTCTCAGAAAAGCAAAATGCAAGAAGACAAGAGACTATTTATCATTTTTTCATTCCATATGTTTTAAGTTCCATTAAAAGTTTTAATTTATGCATTTCCTCAACTTAAATGTAAAAAATGCTTCGTTTTGTTTCCAGAAGCTGCATGGAAACGGAGCTTCGTAATGTACCGGAATTGTTCCTCTAAATGAAGTAAACGTGAGGGGAAAAAGGACTATCAGCTTTGGAACTGTTGGAACTGCAATAATGGCACAGGTACAAAGAATACAAGAACATTGTCAGTAACGAAACCTCATGAAATTGTGATAATGTTATTATGATTATTTTTAATAAATTTCTTTAATGAAAAACATGTGTCATCAATCTTTGAAATTAAAGTTGTTTTCTCTGGGTTCAATAAAATTGAGAAAATAATCAGAAAATGACTATTAGATTATTTTAGGAAACTTATTCTAATGCTTAGTATATTAAAAATGTCTTAAGATATTATTTTTTTTTGTTTTTCTTTTTTAGAATTTTAATCCTAAGTACCACTCCATTATACGATTATGAAATTTAATTTTAAGTCATGTTCAATTGCTTTCTTTTTGGATATTAAATTTAAGCTAGATTTAATTGCTTATATCGTGCCAGATTGTGCTAGATTTAGTTGCTTACAATTCAGGAAAGCTTTTGTGAAGCTTTCCTGAATTGTAAGTCATTGCATATCGATATATGAACACAAAGAACAAATTTAAGAAGAACAAATTTAAGAAGAACAAATTTAAGAAGAACAAATTTAAAAAGAACAAATTTAAGAACGTATATAAAACAAGATCACGAATTTAAGAAAAATCACTGCACTAATAACTTTTAAAGAACAGAAGCAACAAGTCAATCACGCTCAAAGAAGCAAAAAACAAAGAGAAAAAAGACACCGTTTTTTATTCCATATACTTTGAGCTCCGTTGAAATTTTTACTTTATTAATTTCCCTCGTTAAAACTTTTTGCTCTCAAAATATTTAACCGAAATGGAACAACTTAATGTAACAGAATTCTTCCTCTAAATGAAGTAAACATGAAAAAAGAGTACTATCAGCTCTTAAACAGCAATAATGAGACCGATATCCAGAAAATATGAACAAGGTGGTAACTTGACCCTATAAAATTGCAATTGGGCGATTTTTTATTAGAATCGTTGGATTAAAAACATACATTATTAATCAATAAGTTTCTGAAGCTCAGGGAAGCTAAAACCCAAAGAGGCAGCGGACATTTTTTATCAACCCATATATTTTGAAATCCAGTAAGCTGTTAATTTAGAATTTTAGAGGCATTGTTTTATTCTAAGTTCTTTAAGATTGGAATCATGATTTACTGAGAATATATAATGAATAGACTGAGCGCTTTTGCTTCAGATAAATACCCAAAAGTAGAATAAGAATGAATAAAACAAGAAATTCAACAAATAAAAGTGCACTATAAGAAGCACCTGCTAATCCTCACAAAATGTATTTAAATTTCAAACATTTATATAAGTTTAAAACTTTTTTTCTAAAATTTCTTAAAATATCCATGATGCCAAATATCAATTAATTTACTCAAAACTAAAAAAAAATAAATTTTGTGATGATAACTTAGAAACAATTTTTCTTTTTGAAATTAATATTTTATTCATCTAGATTTCCTTATAATCTGAAAAATTGTGCCTATTATTTGTGCCTAAATGTGCCTATATATAATTATATATATAATTGTGCCTATGATAAAACAGTTTAATAATAAATAATGATATGCTAACGCATTTTTCATAGAGTGGAAATTGTGATTATTTAACGCCATTGCAAGGCTGGGTCTACCAGCTCCGAAGTATATCATTGTTTTTGTTTTCGTTCAAGTCGAAAAAAAAGATAATTTTGTTTAGAAATACAGCGCATTTTGATAATACGCTAATGACAAAAACTAACTATCTGTTTTTTTTTTAATATACTTAAATTTAGGAATACAGAAAGTGCAAAAAGCCAAGATCTGGTAAACGAAAAGTTTTTTTACTAGCTAATGATGTTCAAATATAACTGACGACACAAAACAGTTCAAGTTTTAAACAGTTTTCTTCCTTCTTTAATCTATTATATTCTTCTTTAATCTATTATTTAAAAAAAATTTCGTTGCAAATGTAAAGACCTGTTAAATGTTATCTGAAAAAATCAAGCAAATCTCTCATGTTTTAGTTTTTTATCATATTTAATTTTTTTGTTTCTTTTAACACTAAGTGAAGTACAAGCTTATAAAATAAGGATCTCGATAGAGAATGAGACAGTGGATAAATAGTAATTATATACAGCGAAACATTGAAAAAAATCGAGAATAACGGACCTAAAATTCCAACAGTATTTAAATAAACAAAAATGGCTGTTTCAATAAATCAAATTTCAATGCTACTTAAATTTTAATTTCAACTGCATACAAATCAACAAACATGGCATTTTTGTACTATTAAATTTAACAGTCAGTAATTATCAAATGTCATTTTTTCTATTCCATCGTATATATCTCAACTCTTTTATGGTATATATTTTATCGTCTTATAATTTTTTTTAGCAAAACAAAATGTTAAGAAAAAATATTTGCGAAAATAATTGGAATTTCGGAATAAACTCTTATTAAATTCGTAACAAATAGTCCATTCATCACATAAAACTTCAATTCTGTATTTGGAATTTTGTAGTTTGGAAAGCCACCTTTTTGGTATTTTAAATTACAGGTATAAGAGTTTATAATCCTTAAAATAAATATTCAATGGCACTTTTATTAACCCATTGTATTCCTTAAACATTCTACAGCACATCTTCCTAATTTCAAGTTTTAAATCCTCATAGATTTTCGCGAAGAAGAACAAAATATACCCTACGTTTAAATACTCAAAATAGCACCGACACTTTTTAATAGACTTTTTTCAATAAACTGAGAACTTTTTTTAAAATAGAGAGTAGGAACATAGTATATAAAATGATTATTTTTGAAAAGCGCAGAGCAAACCCCAAAAATGCTAAGTATCCCTCAAACCTGTCTTCTTAAGAGAAAAAAAGCTATATTAAATGAATAATTAGCACTATTTTCTAGTAACTAAAGAAAATAATGAGATCTTCTTGACAGTCTAATTTATCCAAAAGAATAGATAATTACGAAGTTTTAACGCTTTCTTGCGTATTCTTCTCACAGTTGAATATTTTTTTATACTACTATCATATTTTATATTCTTTTTTTCACAAATGGTTTGATTCGAGTACAGCCAATACAAAATTTAGGGTTAGTTTTGATTACGAAAACGTCTTCAATTTTTATTCGAGTCACTAAACCAAAATTTGTTACCATAAATTTCGGTTGTATTTTTCGTCAAATTTTGTCGAAGTTAAGGAAATCTTAAGATATCGTAAACAGATAAAGAATACCGTGACGAAGAACAACTATGCCGGATCGAGATTCGATCCTGAAATTTTCCAGGTACGAGGTCAACTCCTTGACCGCCACGCAGCCCAACAGGCTTTCTTCCTCACTTCATTTTCGATCGCCCAGTCTTCATTCGAGCTTCGTCATTCTATTTAACAGTCTACCACATCACGCAGATAAAAAAACAATAAAGAATAAGGAACATCCATGCCCGAATTGAGATTCGATCCAGGAATGTTACAGATACGAAGTCACACAGACCAGTAGGCTTACTTTGTCACTTTATTTTCAATCGTCTAGTCTTTATTCCAATTTTGTCCTTCTAGTTAAGAATCTTCCGAAATACACTGCAATGAGGTTTCGAGTTGAGGAAACATTTTCTTATACACTGATGGACAAAATTAAGAGATAGAAATCATTTTCGCAAATTTCTATGACGCTATATTCTTTTATGACGCACATTTCTATGACGCTGTGATCCTATTTCTGGACGGTTATTGATATGGAGGGAACCTGGAACCCATTACCATCCCAGCAACATTATCGAAAGAGACCATTATGCTGGTGGAGGACTCATGGTTCGGGCAGGGATCATTCAAGATACCCGCACACCGCTCCATGTGTTTGACAATGTTTCCGAGAATGCCCAGAAAACATGCAAACTCGTTGTGCATGCTGTTCGTCTGTCAGGGGTGACCATACACCATACTAGAGGCAACACACACTGTACAAGCCCCACTTTTATTGCCATCTTTTATCCTTAAGTTCAGACTACATTGGATTTATTGGCAATAGGTTTTGCCAATGAATGGCACTTTCATTTTGGTTTTGCATACTTTATTATCATGGAATAAGCTATATCCATACCAAATTTCATCTATTTATATTTAGTACTTTTTGAGATATTTTGGAAAATGGCTTCCATTTCTTAATTTTGTTGACCAGCTTATTTGGAAGTTTGCGTTTCGTCACGAATCACACCATTTCTAGACACAATGATTCTCAAAATTAACGAAATATAGCTTAAGAATGGCAGAATCATCAAAAGTGAAAGTTTCATTTCTAAGAATGTGAAAACAAAACAAGAAGTGTCAAAATATACTGCGACAATGTATTTTAATTCCCCTTTATGACTCATTATTTATTTATTTATCATAGTTTAAAAATATTGTCACATATGAAGATGAATATTACAAGATTAGTTAAAGATCTGGATTTCTTAAAAGTATATAAAAATATAGCATTCGGTTTTACGCTAAAAGCTTTTAACTACGAATCATTGATTGAAAACGCATAGACGGTAATTAGCAAAGCATTCGATATTGAAATGTATTTCTTAAGCATATATTTGAAAAAAAACAATGAGGAAATTAATGGGAAATGGCAAGTAAAGGTTTAAATCCTCATTGGATTTGATTTCGCTCGAGCGATTTACAATTACTTTTTTTTTCTTTTTTCCCAAACTGAGACGGCAATCGAAAATTATTTTGCGAGTATACCTTTGAGACTGAACTTGAAAAATGAAATCGGAAATCGTTGGGTAAAACCATTTCCCGAGAATAAAGATTTTTTAACGAGATTATAAATTCAGAATGTTTTTCAATCGTAAAGAAAGTCTTTTCAGTCAAAAAAAAAGAAAGAAAGAATGGCATGAAGAAGCGAAAAATAAAAACTCCAGTGAAATTTTCAATTTATTAAAGAAATAATCGGGATATATGAGTATTAATAACTGCATAAGGTTCGGTTAATTTATTTTCGCAAGAAATATTTCATTGTCTAAATAGTACTTATGCGGACTCAAGACAAAAACATACTGAAATGCAAAAATAGTATTCCATGTATAATTGGAAATAGTATTCCATGTATAATAATTTTGGTGCTTAGTATATAAGAATTTTACCAGAAAAGAAAAAAAAACGGTAATTCCATGTTTTGGAATAAACTATGGTATAAAATATCAGCGTTTTCTTTTTTGTGTGCATCATCCATGAAGCACATTTTACCGTTAACTCCAGTTTACTACAAAATACCGTACTGTAGTGTTTAATGTAATATTTATTTAAGTAGATTTATTTAGTGATTTTACGATAGTTATGTCAGTAAAAATTACATTATGTCTAATTTTTTTTCCGTAACATGCTGCAGTAAAGGTGAATTTTGAGGTAAACAAAGTAACGATTCTTTTCCCAGAAATTTGATTTTTTACAGTGTAGTTAAAAATGCTCAAAATTTTAGCAAATCTAATTTGTTCAACTTTAGTACATTTCAGGAGTGACCACCTTATTCACCAGATTTGAAATCAATAGATTTTTCGTTTAATTTTTCCAACAAAATTATTAGTATTGTAATATAAAACAGTACCATTATAAATTTAAAACAATTTTCTTAAACATCTAAAGCATTAGAACTCATATGTGTAGGAAACAAATTATTTTATAACTATTATATTTTTAACAAATTTTAATATTTTTCTTGCAGTTTGGAAACTGGAAAACTCGATTAAATACAATACTTTTGGGAATTAAGAAATAACAACATAGTTACTACTTTCTTAGAATAAATATTATTAGATGTATTGAAGGTAAAAAAAAAATAGATTCAAGATTCTTACTGATTTATGTCATCAGCAAAAAAAAAAGGAACGTAAAGTAAAGAAAACTAACAACTTTTGAGTCTGTTTTCAAAGAACTAAATTTTTTTGATGTGTTACTTTTTTCTTTGTTACAATAAAAGAAGTATTGAATAGGATGCTTGGATCAACATTTATACTTTTTTCTTTATCAGGAATAGTTCTTTGAAATTATCAATGTTGTATGATTTGTGACAGTAACAATAGTATTTTTCTAACAAAATTTTATTTTTTCAATAAATATTTGTAAGAAACCTGTAAGTTTTGTTGAAATAAGCTTTGTTATGTACTTGTATATATTGATTATGCACAGCTATTTTATCACAAAAATTTGCACTCTCATGTAAACCTTTAAGTTAAACAGTGTGAAACACTGTGTTAGCCAGTTGACGAAATAACCGATTATTTCTAAGTAATAAATTGCAAAAAATCTCTTTTTTTGCCTTATTTTGAAATGCTTAAGCATTAAAAATTTCTTAATCATTAAGAATTTTTAAGATATTTTTTTTTGTTTTCTCCTTCTATAATAATAATAATAACTGGTATACCTGGTTTATGGAAAATGCAAGTAATATTTCGATGAAAATAACTTTAAAAAAACTGTTAAATTTTCTGGAGTGTGTCAACAAAATTCGCGAGCAGTTTATGCTGAAAAAAAAATTGCGAACAAAATGCCGTATTACGTATTTCTGATACTCAAATGTTTCAGTCCTAAGAATAGTATTCCAGTTACAGATAAGAATAAATTTAGAAATTCTGTTGAAATTGCTGACATTTCGGTTATATTATATGTAAAAATGCGAAATGTAATGTGATATTTCTTGTCTAGATGAAAACGTTTTACCAATTATATATTTCAAATTTGTTCCAATTTTTACTCACATATGTAGCTTTTAAAGTATATATGTATAACTTTAATACTTGTTTATTTTTTATTTAACTTTAAACGTGATAAAAATCATTAACTTTCATTCCAGTGCAGAAGACAGGAAAGTGTTTGCTATTATTTCTTCATCTCTTAGTTTATTTGTTGATTTTAAAATCATTAGTCATTTTTAGGACACGAGGCATACTGTTAAAATTTCCATTCCAAAATTGCTGTAAAAGAAACGGCAGCAATCTATCTATCTAATTAACTGTAAAGTTCACGATAAACGACATTTTTTAATCTTTTGGTTTTGAAACCATTTACAAGTAGAAAGGTATAAAAACCTTGAATACAGAGCTAAATGGTCTTTTAACCTTTTCCAATTAACATGGTTTCTAACTAACCAAATTTCCAACTAACATTTGACTGGATATTGGAGCTACGCTTTTTGTTAGGTAATTGACATCGGAGTTTTTTATCGAATGAAACGTGAAATGTGGTTTAATTAGTTTATCTGGTTGTTCCACCTATAGTAAGAGATGGGAAATACTATACTGTCTTGTTTCAGCTTTATATATTGCTGTCATCTATGAGTGAATGAAAATATCTTCCTCTAATAGTTCAGGGTCACAAATTTGGGAGGGCAGGGCAGGACAGGGCACTGGAAACTTTTCACGTGATGAAGAGAAAGGTAGAAATATCGTGGTGTCAACGCTGGGATTCGAGATCCCTGTCTATCAGTCATGACAATGACAGATTAGTGCTCTCGGCTATAATATATATCCAGTTGAAAGGATCTAAGTAGCTTCACTAAATGGGCTATAAAGTCTAAAAATATTAAAAAAATAATTGGCTAGCAAAAGCATGAATAATATAAACTAAACACATAAAGAGATAAACAATGAAATAAAAGCAGACGATAAAATTAGACCTTTTTTAGAACAACAGAGAGTTGTTGATTTTTTAGGGATTAGTTTTTGTTATGAAATTTGAGTTTTCATATATCCCGTTACTGGCACTTTTTCTACTTTGTCTTATAGATTTAACTATCCCGTTACGGGTACTTTATATTTGTTACTGTATTTCTTGTGGTGTGAAATAAACGGTGTTTTAATAAAACAAAGAAGTGTTTCTTAATATAGCTTGATACGTTACAGGGCCTAGTGGATGTGAAAAAATTCTGGTTCTTTAATCGTATCAGGTGAAAGCAGTAATAAACAGTTTTCTCATAGTTAGCAGTTTGAATACCGACTTATTTACGGTTATTTGACTGTTCTCCTTGAATATGGAAAAACAACAACTTAATAAATTGTTATTTAACTATTTTCCTTTGAAACATTTCTAAGACTGCATACTTGCCATACAAAAAAAAATTGCCTCTGAATGTATTTATTAAACTTTACAGAAATATTAATTAGTCTCAAGATTTTTTTAATAACTTAAACTTTTTATTTGCATTTCTTCTTTTTTACTTTTGTTGGGCATTATTTCTCTTTTTGACAAATAAAATATTTTGCGTCATTATATCGAAAGATAAAGGAATACAATTGCATATAAGCATTAGTCTCCAGAGACGCTTCACTGATAAATGACTCAATCAGTTTCCTCTCCAACAAAGATCGCGAAATTTTCTTTTGCTCCACACCCTGTGGGGTCATTAATCAGTAAACTCTCTATTACAGTGATGGATTGTGTTTGTAAGTTTAGAACCTATTTATATTCGCTGGTACTCTTTTTAAGTTCTAGTGCCTGTTTTATAAATATGCTTTTTAAGTATTCAATTTATTTTAAGCTTGCGATTTTGAAGAACTTGAATTTTCATGTTTTGAGAGGAACATGCTGGTTATGTAGCATACATTAGACTGTATTATATTTAAATATATATTTAGTATTGCTTTAATATGAAAAATTGAATTTACTTTCATTTGATGAAGGAAAATAAGACTTGTAACCTTTTTGTATTTGATGAAAAAAATTATTTTAAGCTATGTAAGAAATTTGAAATATATGCTTTCTTATATTTCCCGTTAGAAGGTTTTTTAGGGTATGAACTTTCAAAAAGATATATCCAAAAAAAGGCATTATGCATTTCATGCATATCACAGTTTGATTTAATACTTAATTTCATTTATATGCCCTAATCCCCATCCCATTCAAATTTTTCTCAGCTATATAACACTAAATGCTCAACGTTATATCAAAGGAACTACGACTTTATAAAAAAAGTGCATAAATGCAGTTGTGAACGAATTAACGAATAAAAAACTATTTTAAATAAAAAATAACTAGAGAAATAAACTTCTTTTATCCTTTCATTATTAATCATTTCAATATTAATAATTTCAAATTAAGTTTTACGTCCCATAGTTAAATCCGCAGTTCTAAAGCTGTATGTACTCTAGTAATGGATGTTTTTGATGTATATATACAAGTTGAAATTGAATGAAATAAGACGAATAGTGGTTTTCTTTGAAAATGTAAACTAAAAAGAACTTTCGCAAGTATTGAAAATGGTTATTCGGAAAACCTACATAAATCGTGTACAATAAACAGCGTGTGCTCCTTTATAATATAGTTTTCTTATAATTTCTAGTTTATCGTCTTGGTTATCGTCATTTATTCGTTCTGGCATTTTAAAGAAAATATTGCATTTTATAAATAATAAATTCATAGAAATACAGACTTCTTCCGGACATTTAGACTTAGCTCAACTTAGGTATATTTTTAGTTCCGAAACCAATTCCTTGCATTAAAAGCAGCTGTTATTTTGGCAGAACACTTGTGCAATACGTGCAGTTGGTAAATTCTAACTCAAAGAATATGGAATTCATATATTAAATAATGAAACATTAACAATTTTATTTTTGGGTTGACTTAACTTTGATTGAACACAATTCTTGAAATGAAAAATCGAAAGCATTATTTAAACATTAAATACGCTATCATTAACAAAATTTCTAGCATTGATATCCATGTTACTGCAATAAATAGGATTTAAATAGAGTAAAATCAACACATGATTCTATCCACAACCATAATCATATCCATAAGCCGATGTATGGCCCGAAAGCACCCATACTCGTTGGGTGCTGCGCTAATATAGTTTAATTAAGTTAACACGCATTTGTAATCGTTATAATCTAAATTTTTATAATCTATATACGCATCTGTAATCTTTATAATCTAAATTTTTATAATCTATGTACGCATTTATAATCTTTATAATCGCCTTTTTAATCTAAAAAAATATTTTAATTTGCTTCTAAAAAAATTAAAAAGCAGAATTGAGGGAACACCACAAAGAGCAAGCATTAAAGAATTCTTTTTTCTGTTTCTTGATTACAGATTTAACTGTATAGGGATTCTATTCAATGTTTTTGATATCACTGTATGAAATTCAACCAAAATTCAAACAACATAAAACTTCTATGAATAAGGGCCTTATAATTGCTACATGTATGTTAGATTAAACTGAATTTTCACATTATAGTCTTTGCCCGACAGAGTTAATATCGCATACAAATTTAGATTTCTGAAGATAGTGCTGCAGATTTACTCCTTAAATTCTTCTACCTGGCTCATTGCCACATATAAAACGTAGTTAATCTCAGTGGAGTGATTTTCCATGGTAATGAATCATTTTTATGCAACATATTTCATGTTTCATTTTATAAAACAATATTTTTTTTTCCTTTTATCAAAAGACTTTTCCACATGCGAAAGCGCAATATTCATAACTTAGCACTAATCTGGAAATCTTGACATTATATATTTCTGAAGATGACGCTCATCAAGACGAACGACTTCAATTTCGAACAATAAATCCTTCGCCATTAATAATACTTGTATGGTGAAACTTTAAATCCATAAAGAGCCCTCTTACAAATACGACAAAGTTTACGAAATTCTTAGAAAAATATCGAAGCGCAGAAAGATTTAAGCTGGACGAGCGGATTTCTGGAGGTTTTGACGCACGTTGATGTCATTCATCATTTTATGAAATTGCCATTTTCAGAAAGGCGGGAAGAATAATTTAGTCATTTATTTATTTTTCTAGGAAAACAGATCAATGTACTTTACTTCAAGTACTTAATTCACTTATTTTTCGCTTGATAGCGTTCACTTTAAAAACCGTAAATTTTCAATCTATGATATTTGGACTACTCTGTAAGGATATCATTCTCGTTAAAAAATCTAATTAGATTTTTGCATCATTTTTCAATTCTATATTAATGTTTGTTGTAAGGCAACCGAATAAAGTTGTAATGTAGTACAAATATGGGAGAGTCGGGTAGCCCCGCCCACTTAAGGAGTATTGCTTATATTTCTGTATAATATTGAGTAATAATCAATATTTTTGTATGTTTCTATTGTTTGATCATCTAATTAAATAATGCAAAAAGAATAAACCAAAAAAAGAATAGTTTAACTTAATAAAATAGAAATTTAAAAAAACATATTTTTCAGCTCTTTTCAAAATGTGTCGGGTAGCACCGCCCAGTTACAAAAATTATGTTTTTTGACTGTTTTTTAAGGTGTAAATGAAAATGACCAATGTATTGACAATAGATAAACCTCATTTATCATTTTTATCACAAAATTATTTTATTTATTACAAATTTATATGCTTTTAGTGAATTCTATCATTTATTAACAATAATTTAATAACAATAATATTTGTTTTTAAAAATGCATATAACATTCAAATTGAAACAATAAAATAATAATCTTTGCAATCGTACATTTATCGACGAAATATAATTGGGCTGTGATACCCGACATTCATTGAGCGGGGCTACCCGAAATCCAATTTTTTTGTAAATTTGTAATTACTCGAACAATTTTTCCCAAATAAACTTCTTTCTTTGTGCAAATTAAACGTAAGACTACATACTTTAATGCTGTATGTATAAAAAAAAATTTTGTGTAGTATTAAAATGTAGTTTAATCGAAACATTCAACCATTACTTCTTAATTTCATTACTGTATTCAACATATTTTCAAAACTATTGTTTACCATGTTAACAGCTGTATAAATACTTGAAACTTTGAAAATAATCTTTTTTTAGTATAACAATTAATGTTCGATGGCGCATTGACTTGAAGAAATACTCTATACATATGAAACTGACAGTGGGCGGGGGTACCCGCTGGGCGGGGCTACCCGACTCTCCCCTAAATAAAATCTGAAAATCCAATTATTCATAATTTTGTTTGTGCAATAATTTGCTTATTTTATTAGAACAAAACCATTCTGAGTCCATATCGTGAAGGTAGTCGACAACCAATCACATTCTACAAAACGATCACATTCTACAAAACGACAACCAAGACGACAACCAATCACATTCTACAAAACCAACCATACGCATTTTCTGAGCAGTATTTACAATGTCTGCTTTTTTTTGTAATGAGACATTACTGATCTATTCCTGATATTGCTTCCTATCATGATATTGGTATACCAGTTTGAAAATTATGCTTTCAAATATACGTCATGAAGAAACGATTTGACACTAATAAAAAATTCAAATAACTTTAAATAAAGTGACCCCTTTCACCTACTGTTTGAATTTCAAGACCGGTTTCAAGTTGCAAGAGAGTTACCACGCTGACTTCACCAATATTTTACTTTTTGTAATAATATATTAATGGCATAACTTCTTTCATTTACACTAGCGTACACCATTTTATTTTTTGTTTTAGAGTGATCGGAAGAAATCTTTGAAACGGCAATCATCATCATTCTCTAAAGATCATACATTTCTTTTATTTCTTCGATTTCAGCTGTCATTACATCGATTTCTAATTTTCAACCCACATCAGTTACGGAGCATTAAACAAGACTCTCTTCAACCAGCATTACCGTTGGGTGATAATAAATAAAAGATGAGTAGAGGAAGTAACACAAAAATCTTAGTTGTAACCACTAATAATTACTATTGAAAGGAATGCTTATATATTGTAATTTAAAATATCGTGTACACTAGATAATTAGCATATTTGAGATCACCCCCCTTGAACCATTAAAATTGAGTCCTAGAAAGTGAAGATCCGATCATTAGATCAAAAGTCATTCAGGGTAGCCTGTTTTTTCTTTTTTTTTTTTTGTGTACTGTGCAAATTTTAGTTCAGTCCTTAGTAAATATTTTAAATTAATAAAATTGAATTTTCAGAATCATAAAACTCATGTTTTTAAAATCCCAATTTCTTAAACCTAATCACATAAACCACCTGCGAATAATAAAAAAAGTAAATAAAACATCGACATTATGTTTTAGATTACACGTATTATTTTTGATTGTTATGTTTAAAATATTTCTGAGGTATTATAAAAATATCTTGTAAACAGTAGTATTTCAGTAGTGGTTCCATACAGCACTCATTTTATTGTTTTAGGAACTAGAACTGAAAATAATATACAGTTCTAATACGCTGAGTTATTTCTTTTACCAGCGGATAAATAGAAAATTCCGTTCAATTTCTGAAAAATAATTTCCCTGAATACATTCTAAACAATTTTAGAAAATAATTTTCCCGGAAAATTTTTTTCCAGAAATAAGATTGTTTGAAAAGTTAATGAACTTAGTTTATGGAGTGCTCGAATTCCAGTGAATAGACGCTGCTCAAATTTCGGTAATTACTTAGCGATTCGCATTTTGCTCTGAAGCGCAAAAAAATAAAATGCAATTCAATTAATTTAATATTATTGGTAAAAAAAATTCAAGCTTAGTTCGAGCACTTTTTCTTAACAAATACCTTGATAATGCTGAAATATAGTTATTATTCTATTCTCTAGTAGATGAATACTTACTGATTTATGAGTTATAATGATTAAGATTTCTAACAAGTAATTAACCTCGAGAAAGTAAGAAAAAAAGGATACATATTTCTTTGAGCACTAAATATAATACGATTACTCTATCTATTTTCGTTACCACTAGCTTTTTAAGCAACATGTATAAAAAAAAATTATGAGAAATTCTCTTGTTCATTTAGGAAAGAAATTAAAAGCAATATTAGAAAGCAATATAAGAAATAAAAATACGACTTACAAAATATTTAAAATTTACGCATTTACACCCTAAATATGGTAAATAATTGGAGCTTGATTGCATTTTGAGTTACGAAATCAGTAATAAAATTAAATTATTTTCTGATTAAAAATTTATTCGCTTAATTAGGATTTTTGAATTTCCAAATATAGAAAGTAGCTGGGATCTTACATTACCATTGCGCTTTTACGTCCTTAAATATGATTTTAAAAAGGCAGCCTTTTCCACACATTCAGGAAAATTGATATTTTTTATAATTCTTTTTTCATTGAACTTAAATTTTCACTAACTGATATCACCACAACAAGAAAAAAATAAACATTTTCCATACATTTTACTTTCTGAACTAAAATGTCCATCTGTAAAAAACTTCAACTTGATTTGCAAGTAACAATTTGGTTGCCTTCAAGACGAAAGAAAATTCTGGTAAAATTATCATTATGTACGGTAATGATATATTCGGTAAAAAAATAAATGTTTAGTAAAACCAATATATACGGCATTTAAATTACTTTTTCGGAAATTCTTCCATTCATATGCTAACGGTTCACCGGAAATTCCGGTTTTCATAAATTCTAGTTCTTATTACAGCACATTTAGTAATAAATACAAAACTGGAAAGTAAATTCTACCGAATACACGGTTTTCATTCTATGATCTAAGGTATCATGAAAAAATAACAAATTTTATCACATTAAAAAGTTTTTGTAACACATTATAAGATCATGTTTTATAGTTAATTTTATCAAACTCATTAACGAAGTGCTTCGGTAAGAAATGCTAAGCTTTTTAGTATTCCCAATAGCGCTTGAAACACAGTAAATTTCACTATACTCATACAGTTTTAAGATCAAATTTTTTACTCAGTGTTCTTACTCAGTTTTTTAAATAAGAATTTCCTTAACTTGTTATTTTAAAACATTATTCTTTTAGATTGCATCAGTTTATATTTAACTTTGATAATTTAAAACATCCCGGGCATAATTTAGAGGCATTGCAAAACTCTCCATTTCCAAAGAACAAACAAAAATTAATTATTCATTCATGCAAATAAACTACACAAATCTCTCTGCCGACATCAGATAGGGGTCTCTAATGACTTCATTTGAAGGACCACCAACACCCTCTCTTGTATCAACGAACTTTCTGTTTAACAACTTCGAACGTATGGTGGCGCTCTCCACTAACTTTGTACTTTTAGATCTCTCCCCCTGTCTTAGTCAGGATCCCCCGCAGGCGAAGGCAATTTTAATGATGTACAAACTGTGGAACGTCGTTAATGAAAATCTAAAGTTGACTTTCCGGGGTCGAAGTCAAAGTGAAACTCTACATTAAATGCTTGAAACGTGATGGAGGTGGAGAAGTGTTGTATAAATCAGAGGTCGATGAGGTAATTTGAATTTAGAGTCAGAGAAAAACGTGTAAATAAAACAGAAAAGTAGGATTTTTGAAATATGAAGTAGATGGATTCATTGCAGATACATTTCATGATTTATTCTTTATTTCAAATGATTTCTTAAATGATTACTTTATTCTTAACTGAGTAAAAAAAAAATATGGTCAAAATTCCCAGGATATGACTAAACCCAGCTAAAAATAAACTGCAGTTTTTCTGCAGAACTGAAGTAATTTTGTAGTTTTTCTGGAGTTAACTGCAGATTTTCTGTAGTGCAATCTTAACTGCAAAAACACTGCAGTCATTTTGCAGCTAATGTGAAGTAATTTCTCAGTAATTTATTTCAAAAAAACTTTGAGCTATAGTCTACAAAATTACTGCGGTTTAAGTGAGGCCACTTTAAAATCATAAATTTCGAAAAAATTGAAACTTTAAATCCGTGGTTATTCTGCAGTAAATTTGAAGTAATAATGCAGTCATTGTTTCAGAAGTATACTTTTTGATGAATCTGCAGAAAAACTGCAGTTACCTTGTATTGTTGTAAAATAGAAAGAGTTTGATGTTTTCAATTTTGTTTTCTTGGTTGGTATATAAACTTTTTATAATGTTTATGTCTTTTTTTTTCATTATAAATTAATTTCTCATAATTAGATAAATATTCTAAACATATATGTTGATAACGGAAATAACGTACACTATCTATGTTCATAAAAGGTAAAATTCATAAAATATATACTTGATTATTTATAATTCAGAAGCGTCAAAAACTTTTAAGTAAGATTTTGACACAATTTAATTGATTTAAAATAAGCCTAAAGTAATTAAATATAAAGGTATTTAAATATTTCTGTATTTTAGTAAATTTATTACTAATTTTATTTTTATTAATTTTTATTATATATTTCTTTTTGACTTAAGAAAACTATGTTTGCGCAAAGTTTATGGTAAAAGTAATATTAAAGTGAAGGCAAGCAGTTAATGTTAATTAGTTAATTTTTTTATTCGAATTCATACTAAGCTAGGATTATTGCGGAACAAAAATTATACTTATTTTTTCTAATCGAAACAAATATTTAGTTTGGATTTTAAACAATTTGATATCAAAAGAGTTTACAAAATTGAATTTGAAAAGGGATAATTAATCCAGATTTTTTAGCTTCAAACCTCTCCTTCAAACATTTATTAGTTTCACTCTGTTTCAGAAATTTGTCTTAAATAAATTTAGGCAATTTAAAACAATATACGTTTTTTTTATTGCTTAGAAATAAAGTTTTACAAATTAAAAAAATAATTTTGTTTGAAAAAAAAAAATAACTCATAGTATTTTCAATTAAACCTAAATGAGCATAATACTTATAAAACTGCTTACTTTAAAAATTCGTTTAGAGCTCCTTACTTTTAAAAATTAAACTTAAAGAAAAATAACAAAACTTAGGGGAAAAAAAACTTAAATCTACATTGCTAGGAATTTTTCATAAAAAACACTCTTAACTAATCATTTAATTGTTATTTTACCGTATGCAATAAAAACAATTAAATGACCATAAAATGATGATATTCAAACAGTTAACCATGAGAAAATTTATTAACTGTGTTTTCCCCTTATTTGATTTAACAAATAAAAACTTTTTCCTTGCCAACAAGACCCAGCTCATGAAACTATTTAATTCTTTGGTACCTCCTTGACACAGGGGTATAGCCGAGAGGGCTAATCGGTTAGTCTCACACCTGACAGGAAGCGAGTTCGATTCCCAAGATACCTTGTGTCGACAGATTCACAACGGAAACTTTCATGAGTATTATACTTCATGTACAGATAATTAAATTTAGAATAGTCCAATATTAAAAAAAAAAAATTCAATCGAAATTATTTTTCTTCAAAATGAATTTTTTTTCAAACAAAAACTATAGTATTTTCTATCACTCAAGATAGATGGCACCACCATTTGTATATTAAAAGTAAAAATTTTGAAATTGATACAACTGCAAAATTACTGCAGTTTACAAACTGCAATAATTTTGCAGTGTTTTGACTTCAAAAAGTCTGCAGTGCTATGGGCCAAATCACCACAGTCTTCAAACTGCAGTTTTTCTGTAGATTAACTGCAGTTTATTTTTAGCTGGGAATTTTTACGTATTTATGGATCTAGGGGAATACCAAAAACTTGATAGTTTTCGCGGAAGAGGGCGATGATTTTGATAGTTTTCACTAATGATGATTTTGGTTGTTGTTGTTGTTGACATTTTTTACCTGTTTAGTCCGAGGGGTGCGATTGTTCTTGTTTTCCAGTGGTGCCATCTATGGCCATGGATTCGACTTAAGCCACACCATACATCACACCTGTTTATAGGGTGGACCCATTCATACATCCATTCATTCATCAACAGATAGTAATGTTTGACCTGAATCAGAGAACGATCGATCTCCAATCCAGTATACCCCCAGAGGTATTGATTTGTTATGGGAACATGGAGGACTTTTGGGACTCGACAGATTTAACGTGCATCAGTCACTTTACTACACAGGGAGTCTTCGGCAGTCGGGGTTCAAACCCACAAACTCTCGGACATATGACCAGCTCTCTACCGACCAGGCTATCCCGGCTCCTGATGATTCTGGTGAAGTGGACAAATGAAATTTGTATTTATAATGTATGATAAAATTTGGTAAATGCGGGAAATTTTCGTAATTTTTACACGAAATGTTAGAGCATGGAACAAAAAACATTTATATGATGATTAAATTTTTTTTCAGCTTTATATTTTTTATTAAATGCGTGGTAATAAGAACTATAATTCAGAAACCAGAATTTTCGATGAACAGTTGCCACTTAAACGAAGAAAATATTAAACAAATGGTCTGAGTACCGTATCTTTACGTTTTATTATCCAAAAATATGCTGTTGCTTTTTTAATAGAAATTTTATTACACTACAAATATTTAACCAGGCATTGATTCTCCGTACTAATTGAGAAATGCAGTTTAGATATTTAGATGTGGTAAACAAAAAAGAAAGAAAATAAATTCTGGTGATTTGCCTAACTCTCAAAATGGTCTGACTCTCATATTGCAGTTTAAAGGAGTTTTATGATTTAAACAAAATTAAGCTCCATACACCAACCAAAACAAAAACAAATATGCCGAAATGCGATGATTTTTAAGAGTATGCAATCTGGCACAAAACTTCTTTTTCTATTACCTTATCGTTGTCCTTTGCATTTGATTCTTGATCCATGAAGTAGGAAGGGATAAAAGCAATTTAAAAATTAATGTTAAATAGTTTACTGAGAAAAGCTATTATTTGCGACCAAATATTTGACCTGTTATTTTTTATTCCTTTTGCCATATCTCTGTAACTAATTTAAGGAACTAAAAAATCAGCTTACAATTACATAACCTATTTTTCTGCTTGTTATTCACTGCAATAATATATTTAATAATATTTTTCATATACCTTTAAAAATTATATGGAAAATATTTACATCTCCGAGTAAATCGGAAAAAAAATTTGATACTGTATGGTAAAAACATTTTTAAGAAAGAATTTCAGATTAAGAAAATAAGATATTTAAACCTTTCATATGGTAATTTCCCTATTTATATGATAACGATTTGATGGAAATCCTTATTTTCATGCAATTATTAAAAAATTAGATACCTTGTTCATAATAAAATTACCAAATATCATCGAGGATTACAAAGGCACATTTTACTGCTATTTTTATCAAAATCATTAGCAAAACTTTTCGGTAAAAATTAACGAGCTTTTTGGTGTTCCCACAGTGCCATAAATATGGTAAGTTTTATCATATTAAGATAGTTTCAACAATATTTTTTTCTCAGATATTCGTTTTTTTAAAAATCATACACCGTACAATTCAAAAATTTTCAGTTTATTACTAAATAAAAATATCTAAGAATAATATCTGATTATAAAGAAAAAAATATTTGCAGCATATATCTTTCCATAACAAAATTTATTATTGCGCGGAAAGGGTTTTTAATTACCTTAAAATATTTCGAGGTATAGTGAAATATGCGGAAAAAAAATTAACATTAAAAGAGAAAATTTTAATTGCTCTGCTGATTATAAAACTGGTTCCCTCATATTTTGAGGCTCAAGAAACTAAATCCATCAAAAAAAGAGGTGTATTCAGATAAAATACGTTTTTGTGTCCGACTTCATAACTTTAAATGATCTCTGCTGTGATTAATTAATATATTTAGTGTCAGGCCTTGAAACCACTAAGATGGAGCCTTAATAAAGGAAAATTCGATCATGGTTTTCGTATATTAATGGTTAATAATTATTCTGAAAATGAAAACAGTTAATTTTATTTGCTATTTCATGAGCTGACATTTTTTTATAAATAAAGATTCAGCCGATTAACGTTTGCTATCATTGTAAAGAAAAAATAAACTAACAATAAAAACTCATTTTTATGGCTTTTAAAAGGCTTTCAATAAACTATATGATTCAGAAGGCATGTAATAAAAGTAATAAAACTTTTACTCAACGAATTTCATGGAAGCGAATAAATGTATTTGCAAATTTTATCAAAAATAAATACTTTGACTGTTTTAAAGGGAGCATGGGTCATTAAAAGTAATCTAAGTTTCAAAACAAATACTTGCTTCAATTTATATGTTTATTATAAATTTGTTGACGAATTTTGAGTACACTTGGTTGAAAATTTAGACACAATTCCCTGTTTCATTACATATTTTAATACTTTACCTAATGCATTACTAATAAGTTTCATGTCTTAAAATTAAAACAAAGAATACTTCTAGTCAGTTTTAACTAATAATTTTTAACGCAATTAAAATAACAATAAGCAGATTATTCAGTAAAAGCTTAAGGCAATATTAATTAATATAAATCTGATGACATCTGACCAACTAGACATCTTTTTTTTTTCATTTTGCGCTTCAGTCTAGGCTGTCACGGTCTGTCTAGCGTTTTTCACCTAATTTTTCCTATTTTCGTAATTTTGTGATTTTCTGTTCCAAATCACTTTTTATTCCTTATTTATGCCTGGCTAATTTTAGAATCTGTATCCATTATTTAGTACTCAGAGCAAGCTGGCTTTTATTGCCTCATCATATTTTTTGAAGCAAAGGTAGTTTCATATCATCAAGTACAAGAACAGAAACTAATTCCAGTGCTTCCCTTATTGGTGCAGACAATATGAAGTACATTGAAAATTAATTTAATTTTTTATAAAGTAAAAAATAAATGCAGAAAATGTTAAAATAATGATGAAAGTGCAAAAACATAGAAATAATTTACAAGTACTAAGTTAACGTAAAGCAACAATATATATAGTAATTTAAATGCATAATGAAAATGAACAGTAAAAATAATGTATTTTATCACACAATCACAGTTCATTGAAATTAATTTTTCTTTTGAATCTTTGTCAAAAATAAAGTAAAGTAGTATATTTTTTAAGTAGCCTAAATTAATATTTTGACTAAGGAAAGGAAATATAAATGATATCGAAATTTATAACATAATATTTGAGGAAGAAGAGATCAAAACTATCGAAGTTTAACTGCCGGATGAAATACAGAGTCGTTCCTAATAGGCTCAATTATTTTCAACAGAAAAATAAGTTTTGGTATTTTTAGGTTTATTACTTTCACAGTTCTTTAGGAGCAGGTTGAGATACTTTCGACTAAATATTGATCTAGTTTTCAAATAACGATTTTTTTTTGCCTTCCTTGAATACTAAGTTACGAGCTTCATTGTTCAGAACTTTTGCATATTTTTTAAAACAATAAAACATGCAATGTGTATATTCGATACATATTTATAATTTTTCAAGTAAAAAGACTGATATTTTATAAACTATTTGTATGATTTTAAATAAAAATTGTACATTTTAAAAAATAAATGTTAATAGGATACTAAACAATGGATAAAATAGTTGCAATGTATAAAAAAATATTAATATCATTCATAATAATCAAAAGAAAAATTTAAACAAATATTTTTTTCATAAAGAGGATTTCTTATTAAGTAAACATTATTTAAATCCTTGAGGTCTTTGAGAGGAAAATAATTATCCCTTGAGAATGTAAATAAAAAAAAAACTTTGTAAGCAAGAGAATTTTTAGGATTATTCGTATTTCACTATTGTAGAATCATATATTTCTGAATCAATTATTAAAAACAAATAATAATTTAGAATTGAAAAAACCTCACATTCATAAATGAACCAAGCTATTGTATTATATTTCGTAAGAATTATCATATCCAATTTGAATTATGTAAAATTGTGTGGCCGACAAATTACAGTCATCTTTATGGTATTAAAAAAAGTTAACAATGTTAAGACATGATTTGAGAATTTAAAATTGTCTAGAGTTGAATGTATCTGAACTCTGATGCTTTCAGAAATAGATGCATAAACTATTGAAAAATATTCTAAAATTAGAAATCTATTCAGAACTTTTAATTAAAGCATATATTGAAAATTAGAGTTTTGAAACTATTCAAAATTCAGTAAACAGATAATAAATACTCGAAATGGATGCTTTAATTAGTTAATAGTGAGAAATTTGCTTAACTATTCCATTCATTGATTTAACATGGATGAAAATTGAGAATTGTTCAATCTGATACTCAAAAGTAATAAAAAAAAATACTTATGAAGCTAATGGATTTAATAAAATACAACGAGATAAATAAAATTTATAAAAAAATATTTTATTTTTGACGAAAAAATTCAGAAGTTATAATTACACGTAAAAAAACTTATCGAATTTAAAGTATACAATATATTAGGTTACACATTTATTAATATTAATTAGCTGAAAATTTTAAAGTTTATTTTAGGTTTTGTTTAAGAAGAATAGATAAAAGAAAAAACTTTTACAATACTTAATAAACTGAATATGTCGGTCTACAAATTAAACCGTGAAATGAAAGTTTAACAGCTTTAACTCATGTGAAGTAAAATAAATAGATAATGTTTAGTATTTTTTATTACAAATTAATTTATGCGACTGATAAGGAATGAAGTTAATCAAAAATAAATAAATATTAACAAATAATTTTGTGAAGAGAATTAACATAAACTGTAGTAGGTATGGTTTCTTCTTTGAATCATTTTAAAACAGCGAACCGAAATATCCACTTTATTTGTCTTAATTAAAATCAACAGTATTCCATTATTGATATTTTTATACTTTATGTCATTAACAAGGATAAGCTACACCTTTTAAAAATGTTACAGTGCCATGGTTCAAATATGTTTAGATTCATAATTTCAAGAATTTCACATAATTTAATAAAGATATGGCATAGTTCCTATGATCATTACTTACTTCAATGGTTTGACTAATATAAAATAAATGGCAAATGGGCATGGACATATTATTAGACATAGCAAATAAAACTACCTGCAAACAAAACTGAATATTTATAAAACACTTGGTATTATACAATTTGCTATGTGGTCGTGAATTCTTCTCCATTACAAAATATCGTGATTGCAATCTACTGCTATTCGAGCATAAAGTATTTTTAAGAATATTTATCGTATATCAAGTGGATAATATTCAGTTGAAATATAACAAAGAAACAGACAACCACTATTATGAGGGTCATACAATGGAGCTGGCAGCGATGACTTGCCCGTCTATGTCAAGTGGACTACACAGAACCCTGTTTCAAAACTGAAATTAATTTGTCTTACTCAAGGTAGAAAACCATGAAGGTGGCTAGATTCCGTTGAAAAGAATTTGGAGTTACTACATCAAGAACACTGAAAGTCAATAATGTTCAACACAACTATTTCAATACAACTATTGCAAAACTAACTTGCGCAACTATTTCAACTTGACAAAACCTGAGCCAAAGCTGAAATTAACTTATCCTAATAGAAAACTAGGAACGCTAACAATCAGGTGACTCTTTTTAAAGTTAATTCATTAGAATAACTATGGGGATAGGACCAGATGACGTAAACTAGTTAAGATTGCCTAGCCCAGCAACGGGATGTAGTGAATTGGAACCAGAAATTTCGGAAAAGCTCATTGTAGCTTATTAAATAGCAAAACAATACGTCTTAGACTTATTTCAGTGTTTAAATCAACCTTCGTTATAAATATGTGTTCCACGCTATTTCAAATTTCAAGAATTTGCAAATTTGTCTTTTCTGACATTGTTAACTTTCATTGCCAAGCATATATATATGTATTTTTCAGTTTGTATATAATGACAACTTGTTTTCAAAAATATTCACAGGAATAAATATCAATAAACTAAAAAACAGCTTCAGTAAGCCTCTATTTTCTTCAAATTATGATAATTTCTTTTAATGATCACCAGAATTAATTTTCGCTTTTTCTGCTGTCAAAATTGCAAATATTGCATATATAAGCCAATGCAATAGAGAAAAAATAAATTCTTACTATTTTATGAAATTAAAAAGAAAAAATTAAGATTTTATATCTTACTCGTAAATTTCCTAAACATAAATATAAAACTTCTTTATCTCATTAATGCTTTATTAAAGTAAATGGCTTTGTATTTTTTTAGTAAGAAGTAAGATTGTTTTTTCTTTTAAAAAATATAGTCGAAAGCATACAAAATGTAACTGTTAAATAAACAGTTAGCGTTGAGTTTTCATTTTAACTTTAGATATTAGCAAGAAATTACAATCAATAGTGCAAGGAACCAGAAATAGAATAATTGCGTAAATATTTTATAAGCGATTAACGCTGTCTTTAATTCCACTTAAAATATTTGATTAGAAAAGATTTTAATTGAATATTACAGTATCTATATTTAATTAATATTTCATAAAGATAAATTTCTTTGTACTTTAATAAAAATAAGAGTGTATATAATTTTTAAAAGAAATAATGTTATCTTAAAAAATATATGTATCCTTTTTCAGAAATTTAGTGTGCATTCATTATTGTTAAAATACTTCTTTTTTATGCAAACAAAATTTTTTTTCAACTATTAGAGCGAGATAGACAAAACTTAAACTCATTATATATTTTAATGTGTAATTAGATTATATTAATTAAGGAAAAAACATTAAGGTACACACGTAGTAGGCATTCTTTTAACATTAAAGATCTTTCTGAAAACGATAGCGAATTCATATTTGCCACTCTCAATTAATTCAATAATTATTAGTTTTTTTCCGAATAGTATGGGATTTTCTTAGTTTGCAACTCACTTTCGGGAAATTAAAACGCATTTTTTTAAAAATTACTATTATTTGATACTAAAAATTTAATTTGCCGACATAGTCCGAAAGCTCAAAAATAGGTATGCTAATCTAAAATTGAAATTGAAAATCTAAAATTGAAATTTAACATTCATTTTTTTATTATTTTGTAAAAACATTTAAAAAAAATTAAAATTTTTAATATTTACTGAATGTATTGGTTTATGTTTGTTTACAACAAACAAAGAAACAAAGTTTAACAGAATGCGTAAATAAAAATTTTTGTGCAGTTATCGTCAATAGAGATTTTGGTATATCATTATCATTTTAAAAGTGATATATATAATTTTAAAAGTGAAAAAGAGGAACTTGAATAATTACAATGGAAAAGCTTCAGTACACAAAATAGAGCAAAACAAAGTACTCTAAAAATTAAAACACTCTTGCAAACAGTGCTAAGCATGTCAGTCTGTAAAATCCATGCCCCCATTAAGCGCCAAGTCTCCCATTTTGGGAACCTTTGTTTAAGAATTTTTTTCTCGCTGAGTAATTTACATGCATATTTTTTATATTTTTTTATCGACTGTTGAAAGTTTTTAGTTTTATTAGAAATTTTCACAGAAGGTTCGAAATGTAAATTGTTTGTTTAGAAATTGCCTAAATGTAATCAAAATCGCTTTTTTTACTTCAAATGAAAATAATTTCAGAAAAAAAAATAATTTTTCAAGTCAAGAAATTTAAAATATTGAATATACAAAACAATTGTGCTGTCTTCATATAATCGCAAACAAAATTTTAAAAAATTGATTTAGACAGGTTTTATAGTTGTTTATTTAAAGAGGTCCCAAAATGGGAGACTTGGCATTCTGTGACTAACACCATCCTCAACACATTTACATAAAGGCAAATATTTATGGATTCTTTTTCCTCATACTTAGTACCCTCTCTTTTGTTGTTTAAGGTCAAATATTATCAGTGCAGGTGTTGAATTGATCATTGTGACCCCTCCCATTATATATTCTGTCTCATAGAATGTTTCTAACTGTAAGAAAAAAAAATAAAAAATTCTCTGTATTTTGATCTAATCGTTCGGTGAGTGTGGTTCTTTTTTTCTAAGGAACTTTTTAAAAGTGGCTCGCAGGTTTCTAACTGTGCAGCAAGCATTGATTATATGGAAACATTAGATACTGATAAATTCTCAGGTCATAAATGTAGTTTTACGTGCTTGTAGTATTATATCTGCGTTACAACAAAGAGTGTTAGTGTTGTAAAATGGAAAGACAATAAAATTGTATTCCTGGCATCAAATTTTGAGGGAATTGAACCAATAGGACGTGTAAAACGTCGGTGCCAAAAGTCCAGGAAGAAAACTGATTTACCTCAACCTGGAATAGTTGCCTCATATAATCAGAACATGGGTGGTGTTGATATTCTTGACTGATTTCAGTTCTTACAGACCAAAAATAAATTGTAAAAAGTGGTGGTGGCCCTCTTTTACCAACATTCTTAACATGGCTGTGGTATCAGCATGGAGGGTTCATCGTGAGGTTAATGTACAGATGTCAAAATTAATATTTCTTCGCGATGTAGTCATGGGACGGACAGGAGACTCTGCCTAATGGACTTGGACCACATGGGCAAGTAAATACCAACATTTGATTTGATGGAGTTAATCACTTAATTACACACGCTGGTAAGCAGTCAAAATATAAGTTGTGCAAAAAGAACACTCCTTTGTGTTGTGAAAAATGTAAAGTAATGCTTCACAAAAAGTGTACAATTTTGTTTCATACAAAAATGTAGAACCGCCAAATTTGAAGAATAATAATAAAACTGGTAAAAATATTTATGAACTATTTTGCTTCTTCGTTCAAGCATGTTTATTTCAAATTTAACTTTATTGATCCCATTAAAATAGATTTGGCGATTTTTATCAAAATATATACAAGAAATGAAACTAAACGTTTTACTTCTAGCGTAGTGTGTAAGTGAGTTATGTTAGTCCCATTAAACGCCAAGTCGCCCATTTTGGGACCCTATTATATCTTTTAACCAATTAAATTTTTTTTAAAAAATTTAAAGCTCATATGATTAGAAATGTCTATTACACCTTAAAACATACCAAAATTCCAATTTTTTTTTATCAACGGTTTATATGGCGGCATTTAATGGGTTTTAATAAGAGGTTTACGTACCCAAACATATTTTTTGAGTGCATTATTTAAAAAAAAGCGTGAATGACTATTCATTTGCAGATACTTATTACCTCACATGCTAGAAAGACAAAACTGTAAATTGGAAATGTAATTATTAATTAGAAACAAATTTTACACGTAATTTTTACATTCACATTTCACCTGCACTTAGTTTTTAAAATTCCTCTAAAATTTGAAACAGATGTTTGAGTTATTTAATTGATATTCTCACTTTTGAATTCACATTACATTTTAAAACTTCATATTTCTTATTTTTTTCTTATTTTTGATACTCACCAATTTCGGTGAATATTTCTTTAACAAAAATAAGATTGTTCAATAAAATGCGAAAAAAAAAATTATCGATATCGAATTGAAATTTAATGGCATCTTTGAATGGTACATATTTACTATGCTTCTTTCGGCCCAGAATGCAAGGGTAAAAACTGGAGGAGGTTGATGATGATGCTTGAACTTTTAAATGTACTGGGCATGTCGAGCAATAAAATATTCAAGTAGTGTATAAAAAACACAAAAATTAATCATACTCTTATTTCATGTACTCGTGCGAGGAAAACAGAAATGTTACGGGCAAATAAGTTTGATTCATTTTTAATAAAAGCATTTATATTGAAATTCTGATATATAATTATAATATTATGATTTTATGTAAAACTGTGTTCTGTCAATGCATCTAATTGAACTGAAGACTCTGAAATAACTATTTTAAATTCTAAAGCAATGATATAAAATGATTAATCTTTTAAGAAAATAATATTTAGCGAGATTTTATAACATTTAAAAAATGAATAAGAACTAAAACAATGATTTTGTTGATGCAGTTGCATTAACAAAATCATTGTTTATGGCATATTATATGTTAATGTATACAAGCAAAACTATTAAAGTTTAAGCTGTTGTCCAATAAGAACCCCAGAAGTAGTACCACTTCTGTAATAATGTAATAAAAAAGTTTACAATTGAGTATTTAAATGTATATTTTAAAAATAGATCTATAATAATCTTCTTATTGTTAAAAAACGAACATAATTTTGTTGTAATCAAGAGATTTCGTGAGAACAGCAAGCACAATATTTTAAGCATAATACATTTTCTTAAATATTTATAAAGTGATTAACTACTCACAATCACATAAAAAAAGTTATTTAAACAAGATTACACATTTTCAAAACCTCATATTTACTAAATTTTGTTTTTGATTAAACGCTTTGTCATAAACTTTGCTTAACGTTTTTGTCTGTATTGTAACCATAACAATGTTTATTGTGCATTAAAAAATAGTTTTTGACTTTCAATACATCGGCTAAATTTTCTGTTATAAACCTAATATTTTTCAAAAACGCCTACAGCCTCTTTTCATTTTATCAGTGCCTTCTTCGCCTTTTTTGCATCAATAGTTTTGTTTTGTTATTAACATAAAGCTTGTTTATAATTTGAAAACTTTACTTTTTTATTTGAAAGATACTTTTTTTTACTTATAAGTTACTTTTATGTATTTATTTTTCTAAAAAACTTAACAACCAACTAAATATTTTTTTTTAAATATTTTGCTTGTTGTTCATATAAGATAGAGAAAAAGCCCCATTCATATAGCTTATAGATTTTTTTCCCTCTTTTGATGTTTTAATGCGTAAAGCATTACTTCAAACAAGTTAATACCAAAGCAGATATCAAAAAAATTTCTCTGTGCATTTTATCTTTTTAATTAGTCTAGTAATGAACGAGTTTTTCTAGCGCACTAATTACAAGTCTAGGGATTAAAAATTTCTAATTAAGCATCGATGCTACCAAAGCCGATGTAATTAATAATGTTATATTAAGTTGTACTTAAGAGATTTATGATGATAAATGGTGCTTCTGATTTGTGAGAGTTTTATTGAGAGTTTGTTATTTGAACTCGAATGGCATGGAAGTGATTTAAAATTGCCTTTATCATTAGCTGTGTACGTTGTATAACGATTAATTATACATTTATAAAATTAGTGGTTATAAAACTCATTGTATTTAAAGTTTAGAATATTTATTAGAATTTTTTTTTTATTTTATATGTCTTGAAAATTTATCAAAGAAATTCGGAAATTATCAAGAATTATTTTATTTTTGAATGAGTTTTTAATCAATAAGCTCTCGTTCAATACAGATTTTAAACAGTTTTATAAGCGAGTAGAATATAAGAACTGATGCAATAAAATAAACTGAACATCATCTCTGATTCCATCATTGTTATTCTGCTTAAAAAGATAGTCTCAGAAAAATAGGTCCAAAATTGAACCGTAATAATGGTATCTTGAATCATAATGTTGAAAACCTTTGCGGATACCTTAAAAAGGGGTTGAAAATGATACATAGTATAGATGAAGTTCAGCTACTAAATCTTGCAATCATGTTCATGAAGGAATCATTTTTATGGTAATGTCGTTCAACAGCCATCCCGTTATTATCAAAAACATGTATGTTCAAAACTACCAGAATTTAGTAACATTTACCATGTTTCTGACTCTTTGAGAACACCAAAGAGCTCTATAATATTTAATGAAGTGCTTAGATAATAATTCCGGTAAAATTAGTAATAAAATATAGTTTTATAAATTGTGATAAAATTTCGTAAATGAGGTCAAATTTTGTCAAGAAAAAACATGTATGTTCAAACTACCAGAATTTAGTAACATTTACCATGTTTCTGACTCTTTGAGAACACCAAAGAGCTCGATAATGTTTAATGAAGTGCTTAGATAATAATTTCGGAAAAATTAGTAATAAAATATAATTTTATAAATTGTGATAAAATTTCGTAAATGAGGTCAAATTTTGTCAAGAAAAAACACGTATGTTCAAAACTACCAAAATTTAGTAACTTTTGCCATGTTTCTGACTCTTTGAGAACACCAAAGAGCTCGATAATATTTAATGAGGTGCTTAGATAATAATTCCGGTAAAATTAGTAATAAAATATAGTTTTATAAATTGTGATAAAATTTCGTAAATGAGGTCAAATTTTATCAAGAAAAAACATGTATGTTCAAACTACCAGAATTTAGTAACATTTACCATGTTTCTGACTCTTTGAGAACACCAAAGAGCTCGGTAATGTTTAATGAAGTGCTTAGATAATAATTTCGGAAAAATTAGTAATAAAATATAATTTTATAAATTGTGATAAAATTTTGTAAATGAGGTCAAATTTTCTATAATCATCAACCTTAGAGAAGGGCATAAAAACTGTTTATGTGGCTAAATTTACTTTTATATTTTGTATTTTTAATACAGTGTACAAATAAAAACAATTTTTAGAACCGAAAACCATAATTGTGTTTTTTACCCTTTTTTTACCGGAAATATAATTACCATACATCATTGTAATTTTTCAAGATTTTTTTTATCGATATATAAAATTGAAATATATAAATACTTAGCATGTTTCGACATTATTAACGTCATAAACGTAATATTTTTTAATATTTAAATAAAAAAAAGTTATGAAATATTGATTGCGTTAGATTTGTCACAAAAATAATAGGATATCAAGTTTTCAAGCAAAAAATAATGCTATATGATTGCAATCATGATATCGAACAAGCACATGTGACATTTTGCCTCGACTCATCGGATAGAATTCCACGATTGCTGTATAATTTGAAATTTTCTTTATTGTTGCAGAAAGACAACAGTTAGAGCAGATAATCATGGCAGAAAATTGAAAATTATTGGATTGGTTTATCGAAAACCGTTACAAACATTTTTCTCTCTAATCGTTTGCTTCGTCATTTCAACTTAACTATTCTTAAAAAATTCAATTTTCCCAAAGCTTCCACCTTTAGTAGTTTTATCGGGTTTTTATAAGTGGAACAGAACGCATGAAAATACAATAAAAGCTATTTATCATTTGATGAATAAAGGAATTTAATTTAGAAATAGGAATTGGAAATACAGGTTATTTTAAATTTAAAAATACTTAATATACTCTGCATTGGCATTCCAAAATTATTTGATGTTTATGGGAAGACAGAAATTAAATAAATGCGTTTAATTATAAATAATAAATTTAAATACGAAAATGGAAAAAATGTGGGCATATTCATATTTTAATAAATTTAGATGTACTGTACCATTATTCAAATATACTTTTGTGTTTTCTTTTTCGTTGCATATTTCACGCGAGTGTTAAAAGTAAGAATTGAATTTTTAAGAGGAAAATCTAACTATTTTCCACAAAAATATAAAGTATTTCTAAAAACTTGCATTTTGACAGTTGATTTCAAATTAACTTAATAATTTATCAAGTGCTTTCTTTTAGCTATCTATACATTGAGAAAGGACTGAGTATCCAGAAAATTATTTAAATAGAAATTAAAACTAACTATGTTCTAAATTATTCGCAAATAATGAGGAAATTATAACCCTCTCATGTTTTAGATTGCTGAGATTGATACTATATTTATTGTTGTTTATATTGCCTATTTTTCATATGCATTGATTTTCTTTTACTTTTGGTAGGATTTTTCATGCCCAACGTTGTACTCACGCAATATTTTTACGAAAAAAAATCATAAAATAAGAAAACGAAACCACAGTGATGGCAGATAGTACAGAGAATTTGAGAACAGCCATGCCTAGTTCGGGATTCGAGCCCTGGACCTTTCTGAAGTGAGGTCAGCTCTCTGATCACTGCTTAGTCAATGTAAAAGAACAGCTAATCGAAAAACTGAGAAATATTAAGTTTAATTATGAAGTACAAAATCTATCATTTTTACAACCATTTATTCTTTGCTTTTTTGCAATGTTATTTTAATTGTAGTTGAATATGTAATGTTTAGAGTTTTTTTCTTATAAATACTTCATATTAACTGTCAATTAAAATTTTCAGACATGATTTTTTGAAGTTTCATGAACAGGGAAAATACAAATTGTCACAGTTTAAGTACCTTACACTATAACAAAGCTATAATTTTAAGCTATATATGCTATTTGGATATAAGGAATTATCTTAACATTTAAAAAAAACTTGATTATTTTATGAGCTAATAAACTTTTTTTTTTCCAAGATTAAAATTATCTAAATCAATGCCTTATTCTCAGTTTTTGTGAATGTTTATAAGCATTAGGAATGCAACATTAGAGTAAGGTTTTAAATATTTAAAAAATTAGACAACAAACGCTTTTAATTTTACAAAACTGTAGTTTTCCTTCACGCTAGCTAAACATTACCTTAACTTAACATAATAGTCTTGGGTAACTATTGCAGGCTCACAAGCAGTTATAAAAAATATATATTATTCACAAAAGCATTCTCTTATTTAATGCCAGAGCGTTCAAAAAATAGCTTAAAATTATCATATGCCAAGTGGTTACTAAATAATTGAAACTAACGACCCCTTAGAACTGACATAATTTAATGACGAACACAAAATACGAACACGACAAACACAATACCTATTTGTACGACATTTTAAAGCGAACTAAACTGCATAAAACATTTACTAATCATGTGACTTTTTAAAATGAAATATAGATGGCAGCACACAATTCTTTAAACAGAAACACCAAGTGAATATTTTGATTGTATCTAATAAATCTAAGTTGTATCTAATAAATGCAACGGACATTCCAAAAATGACCAATAACTAGAAAAATAAATTAAAGAAAATTGGAAGGAGACAGAAATTATAACAAGTATTTTTATTTCCAATTAATTTCAAGGTATATCACAATATACACTATTTGATGACGCTAATGATTGGCAAACAAAACTTATAAATTGCATGTACCGTTCCAGGACTAGTTCTACGTTTACACGAAGTCAATTAGATAAATGGCTATTTCGAGAAAAAATTATTTCTGTTATAATTCGTCAAACTGATTTCACCTCTGAAACTATTCTATAAGTACACACAAAAGTAAAAAAAGGCAACAAAAAAAAGTGAGAAAACTTTTAAACCTGTGTTAGATTTTGCCTGCATCGAAGACTCAGTCAGTGAGAATTAGGACAAGTGGTATTTATTATTTCTTGAGCAGTAAATTAATGCTTTTCAAACTAATTAAAAACCTTTTTTGCACACAATTTCATAACTAATTTATCTATACGTAAGTTTATAGAAAAAAGTGCATTTAATAATGGTCTAAAAAAATTAAATAGTAATGTATGAAAATTTTTTCATAATTTCAAAATCTTTAAATTCAATTGACAACATACAATATTTGAGTTATTAATAACTGTTTAACTATACCACAGTTACAAAATTTTTCAAAGTAAATATTTTTCAATTCCTCCTTCTCAAGGATAAGTCAGATCAATTAATAGTTAATATAATTTAGTATAATTGAGATCAAACCCTTTGAACTATTATGCATAATAACCGTTTACGTGGAAATCCAAAAATTATAAATATCTATCAAAACTAAATATTACAAAAATAACATAATCGGATCATGAATTTAGATGAAAGAGATATTCAATTTAAGTTTCAAAACCCTATCATTATTATGAAATGGCAAACTCTTAGTCTTTTACCTATTAAATCGTTCACTTCAGACTTAGTTTGTTCAGAATTAAGTTGTTCAGATTTTAATTAAAATATTCTATTCTTCAAAAGAAATGTCAAAATCACAGGCTTTTACGATGTAAATTGTCACGACAAACTATAAATTAACTTAAAAAGAACGCTGAACTCCAAAATGCATGCAGGCGATTTTAAAGCAATTAAAGCTTCAGAAACTTCATCTCCAACTCATCAGACTGACTCAGGTGTTCTAGAATAAGTTTAAGACAAACGCTCTAATTTAGGTTACGTGGAAAATATCTTTTAACTGATGACTAAGAACGAAAATTTTTCAAATGAAATTTTGCTCTTGCATAATTTTTCTCCCTGAACGCAGTTTTCATACATTTTGAGAATAGAGGCGTTGTTAAATTGCTAGATTTGCTCTAAAACTTTGATCATATCTTATATTTTAGCTATAAGAGGCGAAGATTACAAAAATGATTTTTTTTCCTTTCAATTTGCTAGACATTTTCAATTGCTAGATATTCTTTTATACTATTTGTTAATTTTACAACAAAATTTTTGCTTCCTTTTATAAACAAGTTAGTACTTTAAATTTATCCACACGTGTGCGTGTGTATTTGCTGATTAAACTTGTATCACTCTTAAATTCATATTCTAATGAGAAGTAGAAAATTTGAAAATAAAATGTCACATAAAAATCTAAAACTCATGCGGCTTATTTAAAAAGATAGCGTAAAAATTTAAAGTTTGGAAATTTTGTGAATTTATTTCGCAAGTAGAAACTCTAATTTAATAATTAATCTAATTTAATAATTAATAAAAATATAGGAATTAGCCGTAGGGAGTGAAAAATGTCAGAAAATAAAAGAAAAATGCATTTTGTTTGAATTTCAAATTAAAATTTCACATACAAATATAAAACTTACTCTGCTTATTTTTTTTTTAAAAAAATCGTGTAAAAATTTTAAGATTTGGAAATTTTGCGAATTTGTATTGCAAGAAGAAACTGTAATTTAGGCTATTGTTGAGTATGATGAAATAAATTCAGGGTGCCCATTTATATTGGTGATGATGATAGGCAGGTGAGGTTGGAGTTTGTATTCGTATAGTGGGCCAGTTGAAGACAGTAATGAAAACAGAAGATGATGAAAATAAAACTTGAGCTGGCTCAGAATTAATAAAAAGGCTTTTATTTAGTAGTATAGTATTTGTAGAGCTCGAGATACAAAACTAAATATTATCCATAAGAATTTCAGTTGAATCAATTTTGTATAATAATATTAATAAGGACAGGCTATCGGAGACAATTCCCCCACAACCTGTCTAATCAAAAGCCAAATTAAAAAGTACATGTAATTTTGTTCTCAATGGACACAGAAGCATTGGTAGGAGATCCAAAATTGGCGATTTATTAAAATATAGCATAGCCAAAACAAGGCCAACCAGCATATCAATATAGAGTTAAAATAATACCTTGGCGATCACGAGTCGCCAACAAATTTATGTGAATTATTATAACCATGCAACCGAAACATTTAGCCGTTGGAAAAATTAGAATAAAAAGTTATAAATAGATTTTTGTTTTCGATTAAAGGCGACAGTGAATATATAAGTCTGCATTAGTAATGAAATAAAAAAAGTATCCGTTACATTGATCTGGAAGAGAAGAAATAAATATTTTATGCTTGTTTTAAAAAGATTAAGTTTGTGATTTATTTTAAATGTAATTCTATTAATAAAAAATCAGCTTAAAGTAATGAAAGATATTTTAAAAGATAGAAAATAAATATGTGTATGCCAATTCTGGCATCACATATATATACATATATTTTTATATATGTATATATATTATAAAAATATATATACATATATTTTTTTTTTTTTAAATTGGATCTCCCCCATGTTACAAAAAAAATTGTATGCATTAAAACATAATATATCCATGGAACTTATAATATACACTTATGTATAGTTAAATATCAAAGTAAAACTATTATTCAAAAAAAACTTTAGACATACAGTCATACTTCAAAAATATATTTTCAATATTCATGTTATTAAATCTTATGTTGATGTAAAATTAGCTGAGCATTGTCCTCACCTGGACAGGATATTCTAATTTCTCTCGAATTTGAGAAAACTTAATCATAACAAATAGTATAATTTGCAAAATCATTTCATTTACCAATTTGATATACCTATACAATTCAAAATATTTAAGCATGTAAGTGCAATTTATCATATCATATTCTATATTTCTTATTATAACTCAATAAAATGTTTATTACTATCAAATATTCAAATAATTATAAGTGTCAATAAAAATTCCTTAGTTTATTATTAAAAACATACTGAGCAGAGCATATCATTCAAAAAAATATGAGCTTTTATTTTAGCTCTAAATGAACAGTTGATCAGACTGTTATTTTATTTACCTAGGTTTAGTCATCCCTTTTTCATAAGGGGCAAAATTATCATCTCTTATATTTCAAGAGGTAAAATCATCTCTTTTATTTCAGAGGCAAAATTATCTAAAAATGCAGCATATATATATATTTATTTAATATTTTTTTTTAAACCTTTGAACGAACTAATATGATCTAGAAAACATGTGATCAGGATTCCAACCTGAATCTTTGTGACACAATGTATTAACAGTTATACTATCACAGCTATCTAGTATTAAATTCAAGGTAAAGTCATTTTATAGTTTTTTTTTTTTTTTTTTAAGCCCTATCAACTTCTGAATTAATGTTATAGCAAGCCTATGATCAGGATTCTAACCTGAATTTTTGCATACTTGATGCATTGTATTATCATTTATACTATCATGGCTGTATATTATATTCAAGAAGATAAAAGTTATTTTTTTTTTATTTTATTTTTCACTGCATCTATAAAAATTCACTTCATTTTAATGAAGGAAAATATTGTCATATTATATATAAATGCTCAATTATTCTCATTTTGAATTTTATGAATTTATTTTTAGCTCAGTTAGACACTTATTCAATAAAAATGAAAATGCTTACAAGATATTCAGTAGTTGCATTGTTCAAATCAATAGAATATTTTTTTTTATTTTTTTATATATAATAATAAAATTTCTGAATTTACTTATGTTTTGATAAAACAAAATATTCATGAGTAACTATTTGGATCAACCCTATTTAATATGCACTTGTAATGAATAAAATGGCTTACTTATGTAAGAGAAAAACTATTTGTGATAAATATAATAGCTATAGTAAAATTAAAAAAAAATATTAGATGAACTATTTATTACTATGTTCATTTTATTATAAAAATATCTCTATGTCACTTAATGAATTTTAATTACCTGGGCCCTAGTAAGAAAATCACCATAAATCATTCTGCACAGATGCCTCCATGCAAAACAACAGCAACAATGAGACAGTTAATGAAATTTTTAATTAAAGAAAAAAAATATAGAGAGGCTGAAATCTAAAATTTTCAAATTTGCAAGCACTCATACCAACCTAACTTCTAAAGGATTGGAATATCAGACTAACATGGTTTCATAAGATAACAAAAGTGTGTAATTGTGTGTTTATTATTTTACTTCATAATTCTAAAAAAAAATCTGGGTGAAATTATGTTACACTACTATAAGTACTGATTAAGAATCACTTTGGGATAACTTAATCCTTATAATACATTTTAATAACATGTTATTCCCTATTGTGTTTTCTTGCAGATGTAAATATTCCATATTTAAGTATTGTTATCTTATTTGAAATTTGAAACATTTCAAAAACATAGTTAATTATTGATATTTATGAGTACTTCAAAGTAACTTAACCAGCTTGAAGCTAATTTAAATTGCAAAATTTAAGTGTGCATAAGGGTTTATAAAATATATCATTATTATTATTAGTATTATTTAAAATACATTTCTGGTTTAGTTTAATAACATTTATAAATGAACAACAATAATTACAAAAATGCACTTGAAATATATATATATAGTATATCAATTTATGGGAAACAGTATAAAATCAATTTATTTTTATTGTAATATTGCAATTCTTGATAATGATCAACCCAAAATATTAACGGTAACATAAATAATGTTAAAATGACCAAAAATTGAAATTCCTTTTAAGAACCAATATATGATATAAATATTTTACTTTCTGTTATTAGTTAGCAAAATTTGATTGCAGAAATTAATCTTCGAAAATAAATTTATACATAAGTAGAATGTCAAACACCTCACGATCTGTAAATACAAGATACATAAAGAAACTTCACATGCAAATTACACCTAACCAACACTATAATCATTTCTTGTTTTGCTTTGAAGAAATTGTCTGTTATATGAATACAAGAGTTGAAGATATTTTTCAAATTAACAAAGTTTGCTTACTGGTAAAATCAGATGCAGAAACACTAAAGCTCCCATAACACCATAAAAACAGAACGCAAGAAAGTCTGAAAACATTCCTTGTAATTTACCAAAAATAAATTTCTTGAATACCAAAGTATATTTACATCGTTCAGTTCAGACATTAAAATAGTTTAATTCACGAGTTATAGGCAATTTAAAATCATAACTCAAATATCATTTTATAGAATAATAAATGTGGACAATAAAAACTCTTATATGTTATTGCTAAGAACAAATAAAAATTTCCTAAAATCACTGAAAACATCAATCGTTAATGTTCATTAATAAAATACGTAACACTCGAATAAAATATATAACACTCGATTTTTATTTTATTTTTTTAGAAAATAAAATATGGAAAAATTGATTTTACTTATCATTTCTTTTGTATATTAATCAATTGCAAATCCTTATCACTGAAACAAAAACATAAATAAAATTATACAAATCCTGTGATAATATATTCGTTTCAGAATTCAAGTTAATTTCAACAATAATTCAATTTTCAATAAATTCCTCAACTGTATAAACATCACCAAAAGGCTAATAATAAAATCAAATATGCCGCTTAACTGGATAAATTACAAAATTTCAGGTTGTAATTAAATAAAATTAAAAAAAGTTTCTGTTATATTTGTAACTTTTAAAAAAATTTCTTAAGTCAAATGCTCTATCAATTTGTCATACAAAAATTTTAAATTCAATTAAATGTTGTAAACATAAAATATAAATAATTGAAAGGATACGTAACGGATGATTGTTCGATGAAATCCTGATTAAACCAAATCAAAAGCAAGACGAGAGTTGAAGGAAACACAAATTTAGTTTCTTCTTTATGATGAATCATAAATTAATAGATATTTCTTTCGAGTAGCGTAGGAGGGAGAATGTCGAACATCAGACGAAATAGAGCATCGTAAACCATTCTAGGGTCAAGTTTCATCCAGTTCCATAATTCCAATTCCATTCGCAGCATTGCAAATTCTCCGCTAAGCATGAGCTCCAGTATGAAGTATAAAGTAGCCGTGAAGATAAAAAATTATGGATTTGAAGATCAGTAGATGCTTTTAAAGAATTGCGTTCATAACCCAATTCGTTCCTTGTAACTAGGCACCATTTTTATGAAGAAATAGAATGATTCAGTGGTTTGAAGTAGTTGGAGATTTTGAGCAATTGTAGATGGTGATGATAAACAGAAGATGATGAAAATAAAACTTGAGCTGGCTCAGAATTAATAAAAAGGCTTTTATTTAGTAGTATAGTATTTGTAGAGCTCGAGATACAAAACTAAATATTATCCATAAGAATTTCAGTTGAATCAATTTTGTATAATAATATTAATAAGGACAGGCTATGGGAGACAATTCCCCCACAACCTGCCTAATCAAAAGCCAAATTACAAAGTACATGTAATTTTGTTCTCAATGGACACAGAAGCATTGGTAGGAGATCCAAAATTGGCGATTTATTAAAATATAGCATAGCCAAAACAAGGCCAACCAGCATATCAATATAGAGTTAAAATAATACCTTGGCGATCACGAGTCGCCAACAAATTTATGTGAATTATTATAACCATGCAACCGAAACATTTAGCCGTTGGAAAAATTAGAATAAAAAGTTATAAATAGATTTTTGTTTTCGATTAAAGGCGACAGTGAATATATAAGTCTGCATTAGTAATGAAATAAAAAAAGTATCCGTTACATTGATCTGGAAGAGAAGAAATAAATATTTTATGCTTGTTTTAAAAAGATTAAGTTTGTGATTTATTTTAAATGTAATTCTATTAATAAAAAATCAGCTTAAAGTAATGAAAGATATTTTAAAAGATAGAAAATAAATATGTGTATGCCAATTCTGGCATCACATTGAGAGTTATATAAAAAATACTATAAGATTTATATGAAGAATTTTGAAATTAGCTCTAGGGAGTAAAAACAAGTCAGAAAATAATCGAAAAATGCATAATAATGTAAAAAATATAAAAATTTGTCCTTATAAAAAGAAAGGCTTTTAGATACTAAAATAAAAAAAAATTCAAAGCATATTTTCTCTAATAAAATAATATTTTTAAAGTAGTAATAGGTGTGCGAACTTTCTCAAAACGATTATTTGTCCAATGAGTATAATAAAAATATTTCATTAGTGATAGATTCTGAAAATTCATTGCATTACTGGACATTTTATTGCTGTTATAGCCTTCAATAACACAATTCTAATGATGGATTTACGTTAGGGATTTGTTGTTTATCCCTGCAAGACCACACCCTTAAATAGTACCATAAGAACGTGCCCTTCTTACAAATAATACCAGAGGGATCATTGATGAGCTTAAAAGCTTTAGGAAATCTAATTAATACGTAATGTCAAAATACTGCATTTATCGCCAATTATAATTCATGCTTCGTTTAATTGCATACAATAAATTCTTAGAAAATAATACTGACTGAGTTTTAATAGCATACATTCGTAGAATTTATGCCCTAATATGTGTAGTTGATGATTCGATTTATTTGAATTTGATTTATTTTGATGAGGGTACTTTTTTTTAGCGAAAAGTATTTAAATATTTTTTCCAGCTCTACGTAATTAGTATTCAAAAATTTACCCTTAGAACTACTAGTTAGTAGGAAAAATGTTAGTGTTTCTGACACTATGGAAACATTGAAAATCTCTGTAATATTTACTGGAGAGTTTTTGGTAAGTATTTTGGCAAAATTAACAATAAAATATAGCTTTATAATAGATCGATAAAATTTGGGAAATGTGGTAAAATTGGATAGTTTTATCATGATATCTTAGAGCATGGAATAAAAACAATTTATTTTGTATAACAATTTATTTATTTATTTCGCTTTTGTATTCTTCAATAAATTTGTGGTAAAAAGAGTTATTATTTTAGAAACCAGAATTTTCAGTTCGTAACGGTATGAAAGAAAAATTTTTCAAATGAACTGTTTAAGTTCTGTATTGTTTGGTTTTATTAACTAGATTTATGTTTTTTTTTTTATTTTTTACCATAAATTTCGACACCAATCAATACGCTAATTTTACTAGGATGTTTTTCTCTGTGAAGAATTGAATTTCGTCCTTAATATTAATTAATCGGTTTTCATTGCTTTTTATGAATGCTTTCAAATAAATATGAATGTAGTAAATAGTTATGAATTTTTCAGTTTCTAAAAAATTTGTATAATTATAACTTTTCATTTGGAAAGTAAACTAAGCGTGACACTTTGCTAATTATAATTATTTTGTTATAAAATCTTCATGTAAATATCATGAAATATTGTATCAAAAATTTTCACATTTTCTATCATGAAACGTGTTGAATTTCGTTTCATGCAATACATTCATCCATTCATTCATTTCTTTCATTTCATGCAATTTCCTTTTTTCATGCAATTTCCTAAATAAATCATAAATTGAAAGTAAACTTTTGCAAACTTTTAAGAGAAAAAATACTCGTAAATTTTTTACATAAAAATTCAACCAGAAAAATTTTTTAATAAATTTTAAGAATCGTAAGTGATAAGTCCGATAGATATTTTATTTATTTAATTACTATACATACACATTTTTTGTTATTATTTTTAAGCAATATGATTATTTTTTCTAATTAAAAGTTTAAAGATTCCATTTTTTAAACACAATTATTCCTTTTTATATTACTAACACCGAGGACGTTTTTATTTGTACCTTTTTCTGCGCTAATTATGTCTTTTTTTTAAAAAAGATTCACTGATAAATCTGTTTACCCTTACTTATAATGTAATTAAAATTTACAATATTTGGGAACACTAATATTTAAGAATAAATGAAATATAAGATAAATGAATTTCCAAAATGTTCTATACTTATAAACATCTCCTATCTAGCAAATTAGAGGATACCTCTCGTCAGAAACTAATGTCATTAATCAACATCATTTGCGGCGTTCTATGGATGAAAATCGAATATCGTCTTACAACCAGCGATCTCAATTACAATCTAACGACCGAAGCTCACATTAACGGCATTACACTTTATAATTTGATCTCATTCTTCCTCCCTAATTACAAGAATCAGATAGGAAAATTGCGAGCACAAAGTTTATGTAAAACTTGGTATATTTTAACATAATGTAAAAGTACAAGTGACTACTGCATAAGTCTAAGTGGTGATAATAAGCCCATACAAACGGGTCCCGGATAAGATATTCCCATGGAAAATTGATAACATCGGTATGGGAGCAAACATGATTCTGTGACAAGTGTCATTATTTGAAGAGAATTAGGTTGAGTAAATTTTGCAATGTGCTTTAAATATTTGTTAAAACTATTTAAAGAGTATATGATTTGAATTATTCTAAAAAATAGTTTAGTTTACTTTTTTTGAAGAAAAAAAAGAGTTTACATTGTTAGAGTAAAAAATTATAATTAATATAGTAGTAATTAATTTTAATAAAAAATAAGTATATTGAATGCTATTTTTAAACTTTTCTCATTTTCTCAAAAACATTTTATTTCATTCTATTTTTCATTTTATCTAAAATTATACCGTAATATTAACAAAGAAATTAGAAGCATATACCAAAAAATTAATGCTTAAAAAAATACTGTTTATGTATTCGCCTTAGAACTCCAAAATTATCGTTAAAATGACTTTAGAGCTTAAATTATCGTTAGAATGACGTTAGAATTTAAATTGTCATTAGAATGACGTTTAGTATAGAAGCCTCTAACCCCCAAATCGTTTTTCTCACTAACTCCCTTGACTTCCTTATAAATCTCTCGACAATCTTCATACAGTATTATTTTTTAATGCAGATTATTTTAATTACATAATAAAAAAAGCTTAAAAAAATAAGCAATGTAAAATATATGCCATTTTTCAGTGGCATTTTTTTCTCAGTTTGTTTATATAGAATTAAATATGTTCAATACAAAATTTTGGAAAGTACCCTGTAAGCGAAATAAATTACATTAAAATTTTGCCGTAATATCCATTTTTTATCGTAAAATTTTACGCAACAAAAATTCTTACATACCATTTTTATCTCAGTAAATTTTACTATAAAATTACTGAAACATTGTAAATAAATAAACATTACTACAAATTATTAGCAGTTGCACAAAATGTATAAATTCTACCAGTTAAGATAAAATTCGAGTACATCAAAAAGTTTTCAGTTCCAGAATTAAAAAAAAAGCATTGAATAGTTAAAATGTTTTATGGAGATATGAATCTAGTTAAAATAGTTGCATCTTTGTCAGCAGTAAAAGTAACTGTATCTAGTTGTATCTCTTAATACACTGTAGTAAGTGCACTTTATATTTGAAATTAAAATAAATACAGACTTCGGTAAGAAATCAAATAAAGTAGCTAACAGCAAAGAATTGCCTATTACATTGTTATCTTAAATCTTTTTCACCTGTTTCATGATACTTCGATCAATACTTATATTATACTAATTTATTGTTGATTTCTTTCGAATTTCCATTCTTAAAAGACAGATTGAAATATAAATAGTTTTTTATTAAAAATAGGAGTATTAGCGAAAAAATGGAAGACTTAAACTTCCATTATCATTCCCTAACTCATTCGGGAAATTCTGAAGGACTTCTTTCAAACCTTATGTTTACTAAAAAAATAATAATTTCTTTCCTATTGTGAAATAAATATTTTTTTCTGATTTCAATATTGTACCTATCCGCAAAAAATATCTTTCATCATTACGGATAAAGTGGAATAAAACTACGAGTAGTCGTAATAAAAGGAATACATAACAGAATATAGTCGTTAATTTTCAAACTTCCAGAAATAAAATTCCCTTAAGTACGAAGTGAAAAATGTACGAATAGTTTTAAATATATATCTGAAATTACCTGCAAATAAATAAAAATGTAAAAAATTAAATAAGAAAATATAGTTATTGCAAGAGATAACAAAATGTATATAGACAATTCGCAGGACTGCTTTTTTGTTTAGTTATCATCTTAGCCAGAAGTACAAGCATATGCTCAAGTGCCTATTTATGCCAAGCACCAGAAACACTAATGCCAAGAAATAAATATTTATTTATGAATAATCATTATTGGTCATCATACCCAGCATCACAATTTAGGATTTAAATTAGCTTATCACTATTCAAGCGTATCGAAAATAAATTGTTGCACTTAAGATTTTTCACGTTGGGAGTTGTAATATGAAAATAGTTTTTGTATCAGAAAAGAAAATTGAAATCGGGGGATTCATTGTACTGTTAAGTTCACATATTCCAAACGCAGATAAAAAAAAAAGCTTTTGAGGCTCCCAAGCTAACAAAACGGTATCAACTTATTTTATTTTTAGTGGTTCAATATAATGAAGTGGTTCATTACCGAGGAGCATTTTAATCCATTACTTGAATCTTAATTATTGCTTAGGCAGTAACTGTTAACAATGAATGCCTCAGAGAAATGTCGAGTTCATCACCTTCCCGAACTGTCATCTAATATTGTTTTCCACTACATGAATTTCCATGATTTTCATTTATTATATACTTGCTGAGTTGAGTAAAAAATTTATATTTGCATGGATGTTAAATTAAGTGGGCAAATATCTAAATCAATCCCGCATTAGTAATAGGCTTACCATCTTCAACAATGCATATGTTTCGCTTCGAAGAATATTTTCTTGTACGGTATTTAGTCTAGATACGTATGCAATGTACACTATATACCCATAGTCAAAATATGTTCATTATAGAGAGAATAAAACTAAAAATACTACAAGGTATATTATAATTTGTCTAGTCATTTACTATTATTAGTTTGCTATTTATTATTAGGGTACTTATTTAAAACATATGGTTTTAACATGTAAAAAGACGTAGAATTTTAATTTCAAAAGACTGTTACATTCTTCAACGTATATTTGTTAGAAATCTTTAAGATACGACTTTAACACCTAAATATTATGTAAAACGAAGCCACAAATTATTTATCTGTTAAATGCAACTGTGGCGCCAGGCATGGTGCGTAGGCGCCAAAAGAATCTACGGGATTACAAACACACGATCGGCAACCTTGGATCTTCCCCAGTATTTAAGAAGCTTCGAACTTTACTCAGTCTCTATTCCACACAGTCTCACTTAATTTTTATGTTTCTGTTTTTAGCTTGTTATGTTCAGTTGTTAAATAAATGTTTAGTTTATTGTTGTCATAGTTGTCTTCAACTTAATATGAGAGGGTTCCTCCCCCTCAATTGGTGACCTTCGGACGCGATGTGAACACGCCTACCTTGACAAAAACGCCCACTTTGATCTGGATACGCCTACATCAGCAGTAACGCCTACTTCGTTGGATGGTCCACATTGAACAGTTGACTTGCTACTTGTGACTGCATCATTATCCATCTCCTCACGCAGTTGCTACTCAGTCTCATCTCGATCACACACAACGTCGACTTGCATACTTGTGATTACTCGACTGCTAACGGCAACAGAGGAGCGATTACGACCGTGAAGTTAATACACCTCTCACATTCAGCACTAAAAAAATACGGTGATCTTAATACAGCTCTCCTGGCTTCGCACAAAACAGCAATGAATCAACTAGTGGCATCCATTCATCGAATTCTATCATAGCTATAATTCTGGTGTGGGAGTACTGTAGCGTATCTACCACTACAAAATTACAACTACAATTCCCTAGTATATAAGACATGTTAACTCGACTCTATGTCGGGGTACCTTTTCATAGATGACGGTTGACATGGTCTGTAACTACTCTCCCCACACAACCATTACAGATATTTTATTTTCCCAATGTCCGCCTGGGGAATGACCCTTCGTTATAAAGGCATCTGAAGGGCAAGTTAGTTGGCCACTTTTTCAAGGGAACCATATTATGTGGGCCAACGTTGCTCCCACAGTAGCCAGGAAGTACAGAGAATGAATGAACATCCATGCCATGCCCAGGATTCAAACCCAGAACCTTTCTGATGCGAATCCAGTTCCTTGACTCCAACACAGGCCGGTCGGCCATTACAGAAACATTAAGTCATAAAAATATGCCATGTTTATTACTTTTAAGTCTAAAAAATTATTTCTAAAATGGTTCTACAGTGAATTTTTGTTTTATTATTCATTACATAAGGAATAAACCTTTGAATATTTCCCAAATCCTAAACTCGCAAGTTAAAGAATTACGATGGCAAAATATAGAATAAATAAACATTCACTTATGACGAAAAAGCATTTCTCGCAGAGTCTATTCTTTTATTTTAAGATTATTACTTTATTTTTTGCCATAGTACGCCTCGAATACCTATTGAGGTACTCAATAAAAATATCTTAGCCAATATAATTCATAAATATCGCTGCAAGAAAAGCTTCTTATGTGATATCATGTTTCGAATATCCCACTGACTCTGAAAGGTATTTTCCTTTTAGTCAGAAAATATTATTATGAATAGAAACAGCAGGAGAGCCACCTGACGTTGGCATGTGGAAAAAAAAGAGTTATAAGTTTCTTTTTGGAAAATAGATTATTTTCTTCATTTTAAGGAAAAGAGAAATAAAGAAAGTATTCTAAGTTTTGATGAAATTTTACGATACATTTTCAATCAGCTAAGATTAGAAACGAAAAATTAATAATAGTGTAGCGTTCGTATTTTGTTTTAAATTTTAAAAAAGAATATATATATTTGAGAAAAAGTTTATCGACTATTACGTTTTTAAAAAAATTCATTTTATTACTTTGTATGAAATGTCAGATTTTTTGAGGATTAGTTTTTTATTCGGATATTATTACAGCACAATTTATTTTGGAAATTGCCGTTGATCGAAATTGGGACATAATTTATTTTTTTAAATTACCATTATCATAACAATTTTAAAAAGGAAAGTATTGGTAATAGCATAAACACAATATTATATTTTACGTGAAACTAGTTGGAATGTAGAAAAAAATTTGGTCAAATCTACCCGCATATGGTTAAATTTAGCGTATCTAGTACTAACGAAATATCAAGGAGCTCACTAAATTTTACCGAATCTCTGAGGTAATGAGTTTGCTAAAATTAACAATCAATATGAATTTATAATGTGTGATAACGTTGTTATGTTATAAAATTCATCGCGATACTTTAGAGCATGGCATAAAAACTATCTATTCTGTTAAATTTGCTTTTAATTTTGTATTTTTGTTCTCCTGTTATCCTTTTTATAACACTATAACCGAATATTTGGGCACTACTACGGCATAAAAATCCGATTTCCAATAATTGTATTTTGCATTTCAACAATCTCAGCCTATGCGTGCTTCAAAATCATAAATAAATAAAAGATACAAAAAAATACACAAAATTTTTTTTTGTATTTGTTATAAATTTGTTGATTAAAGTAGTTTTGACTATTTTTTTTTAAATGGCGAAAAAATGTAATAATTATCATTTTTAATCATTTATAAAAAATATTTATTGAAAATAGTTAATATTATTTTTTACCAAACTAACTTTTAGTAATGATAAATGCGTTCCATTCTTATAGATTGTCATTATAATTTACTGTTGTGCTACAATTTTAAACAACAACCTCAATGAAATGTCTTTGTGTCATCTGTCTAGACGGGTTAAGAGAGATTGTCTGCATGGGTAGAAGAGATTGTGGTTAATATATTAATAACTACAATTAAATCATGGATTATAATAACTGCACTTAAATGGAGTCAAGTGCAGTTTTTAGTTTTTTTTTATAATAAATATATATTTCATAAAATTAAAATCAATATTTCAACATGGTTATTAAAGAGCCAGAAAAATTAAACTTTTTTAATTACTGCAAGATTTAGATTAATGTGACTCAAGCCTTTAGGGTTCATATGCAGAATACTGGAAGATAGAATAAAAGTAGCAGAAAAATTACTGAGTAAAAGTTAGAGAATAGTGTAAGAGTAACTTTTGTTGAAATGGATTGGGAATCTCGGATATTTGATCGGATAATTGATCTTCACCAAATTTTATCCCATCTAGTTACTTTATATTTCATTGTTAATTTTACCAAAATCATTACCAAAGCACTTCGGTAAACATTACCAAGCATTTCGGTGCTTTCATAGCATTATTATAGAAGCACGGTAAATTTTGCCATATTCTGGTAGATTTGACAGAACGTTTTTTTCTCAGTGTATGAAGCCAATTCTTACTTTAGTAGTTACCAACTAATATCTTTTACGAGGGTCATTTCTAAAGTTAGAACCGATTGCGCATCGTGTCCGCGCACCCTGTCAAGTGATGTCAGTTCAAGGTTGGTAACTCTTGGCATGTCTCTCACTGCGTTGTCCTTACGTTTCACGACTTTACCCAAGTTCGTGTTGGTTGTATGGTTATACGGTTTCGTTTGTCACCATGACAACCAGCAATCCCGTCGTTTGTGAAGTGATGAAGTCGTTCTCTTTCTAAATGCAAAAAGAAAGTTTGTCCTTCTGAAATTCACTGATAGCTTGTTGTAGTGCATGGTGAAGTTGTCAAGAATAATGGAAATTTGCAAAAATGGTGTAAGTTTTTTAATGAAGGAAGAACAAATATTCATGACGAAAAACGATCTAGACTGCCCTCTGCAACGAATAGGAAGCCCTTTTTTTTTCTTTCCTCCAAGCCCTGGGCATGTACCTAGGTTATAAAAAAACCCTTAACCATATAGCCCAGGACTTGGCCATTAATCCAGCTCCACTCCAGCCTATATAACATGATATTTAAAAAAAAGAATTTAATAGGAAGCACTGGATCATCCACTATGCAGCCCTGACTCAGCACCATCAGACTTTCATCTGTTTCCAAATCTTAGAGAAATTCGTGGTGGAATGTCCGCCGAAAATAATGACATGTTGAAAAAAACCAGTTACGAACATTTTAAACGGTTAGGCGGCAGAGTTCTCTACTGATGAGATTCAAAAGTTGGTGCCACGATTAGATAAATGTTTCATTGTAAATGGTGACTATGTTGAAAAGTGAAAAAATTTTCATATTTTAAATTGTAATACAATTTACGATCATAAATAAAGTTTCTCTTACTCCATTACAAAATGGTTTTTACCTAAAAAAAAATACCCCTCGTATAAAATTATGAATTTAAGCAACAAAAACTTAGTATTTACTACTTATTGAAGCTTCTACTATTTTAATTGTTTGTATTGAGTGGCAATTGTATTTTTTAATAAGCTTGATATATTGCAAGTTTTTACTATTTTAAGTACATAATGATGTTTCGAAATTTGTAACTGATAGAAAATTTTTTAATAATATGCTAAATTAGAACATGTTTTTTAAAAACTAAAACAGGTAGCTTATTTTTTAAAAAACAAATCATATTGAAATTTGAGCTTTAACAGCGAATTTTATTTGAAATATCGGGCAGATTGATCCATGAAGCAAGTTTTATGTCTTTTAAAAGTGCCAATTCTTCTTAAATATGCTGGAACTTCAAGATGTGATCGCAGATACGATATAAACTTGAACACTCATTCTAAGTGTCTTTAACAACTTTATTAGTCATACGAAACGAACTAGTGGAAATGTGATCATTATGCAAGGAAACTCTGAAGTGCGGATTCATAAAAAAGGTTTTTTGCTCGCCTGTTATTACTATCCCATTTTTTGCATAATTCCAAAATATAAGTGTGTTAACGGAACTTCTGAAGATCAAAAAGTACAACTAATAAAAAAAAGTCATTTTAAACTCTTGAATTCAGAATTGGAAAAAGAGTCAGAGATGAGGAATTTCATTTTAGTTTTATTACATCTATATAAGAGTTAAATCTGAGAAGTTTCAGTTAATTATTTCTGTTTCCTACGCTAAAAGAATTTTTTTTTTCAAAAAAATTGGTTTCCTTCGTCAAATGATTCGTCTTCATGAAAGATAACTCGTTATCTTTATTTCTTATGTTCCTCCATCTAACTTCTCGGTTAGAGATTTTAAAACGAATTCCTAAGTTCCTCTGCAACGATCGAAATTTTTGCAGAGGGAAAAAAAATCTTTTATTTTCTGTAACAAATACGAAAACTTTTAAGATTTCTTTTTTGATTTGATAGAGTTCTGTATTTTTGTCTGATCTAGTAGGATTGTTTTTTCAAATGTATTTTTTGGTTCAAAAAAGTACCTTCTGTTAAATTGGTAAACGTTACAAATAAGAATTCATTTTAAAATTAATTTTATACGAAGTTTAAGCATATACATGCTAAAAACTTGGTATTACTAATAATATATTTTATTTTCATTTTATTCTATGTTTTTCAAAAAGTAATAACAAAAAAAACCCCACTTAGCTTGCAATTATTATACTTTTCTTGAATGTTCAATATTGTCGAAAATTATATTAATCGATACCAGATAGCAGATGAGCACTCATACGTCAATAACATATTTTAAAGATAAATAAATCTGCACTTGATAACATGAATAACAGTGTGAATTTTTCAAGTACTTTTTATGTATTAAACTGAGCCCCCCGTTCATTTCGCTCTCCAACCCCCGTGGTTGCTTCTCATTCACCAATTAAAGATCAACCCTTCACAAATTATTGTGTTTATTATGTTTTTTTATAGGTTATTTTATAGGTGCTAATGTTGATTTGAAGTTGACAAAAAAAAAAACTTGAAGAAATCTTTCTCACCAGGTGTATAATCAAGGTGTTGAATCAAGTAGTTTCCTGAGGGGAGGTGTTAAATCGGCACACAGGCTATTTTTTTACACTTTAAGTTGCTTTGAGGTTAATTTAACAGCACTTCACACCAACCTGTTGAGGGAGGTAGTTTTGAGGGTGCATAGGTCATATTTTTTATAGCTAAAATATTTTTGAGGTTCATTTAGTTGCAATTATATCAGCCTGTTGAGGGAGGTTGTTTTGAAGGTGCACGGGGTATTTATTTTACATCTTATTTTTTATTTTATTTTATTTGGAAGTTGATTTAAATCTACTTCGCAGCAGCCTGATGAAGGTGGTTGTTTTGATGATATACAGGTTATTTTTTTATACGTCATGCAAATAAAGTGTTTTCGAGATGTGGATGATTTCACCTGATTTCCCCTGAAAGTATATGGAGATGCTTATTCAGCTGTACTAAGTTTTTGTTTTTCAAATTTAAGGTTGTTTTTAAGTTGATCCAAATATCTAAATATACAGCGACCAGACATATTTGGTTGTTTTCAAGTTTTTCAAGATATTTTTTCTACTCTTCAAGCAAATGAAGCTCAGAAGCAGCGATCGCATTAGCCCCTTGTAAGGATAATTTTATAATTTATAAGTAAATACTTTTCTTATAAATCGAAATATCTCATAAATCGAAATGTGGTAAGCCCTTTCTGATTTGTATGAAATTTTCATGTGTAAATCCGCACCCTAGATATATTTATAATGTAAGCCTGGAAATATTTGTACTTCATTATACAAATTTATTAAGCATGTAATAAAATATTTTAAGGCCGCGGTGCTTCTCAACAAGTAAAAAATTACCTAACTTTTTTCCCACATGCGTTGGTAAGTTTCAGCGCAGAAGAGTCGATCTCATCAGTCCCTCCAGGGAGATTATTTTAATTTGTAAATAAAAGTTTTTTTCTTCTTAAAAATAGGCATTTACACTGGATGCGAAAAATCGTGCATGTGAATTCGGAGGTGTGAACGAGAACCTGATTGATGAGATTTTCTCCTGTAAAAATGTCTTCAGATTCGCCTGAAATCTCAGAAATTCGCCAGTTTTTCACATCTAGTGTGATAATCCACAAGGGAGCCCATAAATATTTATATGGATTTATTTAGCATGTATCACAATTTTGTTAAGGCCACTAGGCTACACAACTTGTAAAAATTAAACAAGAATTTCCCCATTTAGTTTGATAATTTCAACATCTGTAAGTAAGAGCCGTGATAGCGCTGAAATAGAATGTCAAGCTTATTTGCCTAAAAATCATGTGCAGAATTTTACAACAGAAAATTATATCTAAAGGGCTTAACAAAAACAATGAACAATATTTATATCCCATTTTCTTCTTTTCTATTCTTATTAGAGGCAACCCATTAATCTAGATATAGTGCCACCTTTATAATAACATCATTACACGCGGCGTTCTTTCATATCTCAATTTTCCACTTAATATCTCAATTTTCCACTCCAGAATAATTATAAATCATTTTTAACAAGGTGTATATGTCTTTTGGGGTCATTTCCAGCTACGTGATAAAGTGTGAGTGCATGATCGGATTGCATATCGTGTCTACGGGTCTTATTAAAAACTCTCCAGATGTCACCAAAAGCTCTAGTACAGTTTAAGCAATTAAGTATTTAACATCTAAAATTATGTAACATTCAAAAATAAATTTCAAAATCTTATTGTATCATTCTATCGTGTTCTCTGCTGCCTGTCGCACTTATTTCCCGTGAACTTTTTCGTGAAGAATGAAAAACTCCTCTTTCTAAAACTTTGCACTTAATTAAAAATTGTTCAATTAAATTTAGTTTTAAATTTTTTCTTTGCCGTATCTAACGTTAAGTTCGATTTATATGCTTTTGAAGGATTCATTTTAATCAGAAAGCTTTTATAAAATCTTTGCATTTTTTTGATGTTACTAGATCCGCAGGTACTTTAAGAATAAACAAAATAAAATAAAAAAGAAAGAAAAAATAATAGCTAGCATAAAGACGAACTCTTTGCCTTTCTTGGCATGATTATCATTCAAAACAAATATTAAACATGTTTTCTTTTACTCCTAGACAAGTAATTTATGTAGTAATTTTCCAACATAAAAACTTACAAAAATGTAAATATAGATTTTATATGTATAGCAAAAATATGAAATATCATAATGTCATAATTGCCATATTCATTTTTATACGTTTCCTTAATCACAATTGTTACGTTTTGAAATAAGAACATGATAATTTTTGTATTATGGAGAATTAGGTAAAAGCGTTTTCTTATGTCTTCAATAACTTTTAACTTGTACAATAGAACTCAAGTTTATGTTTAGAGATATGTAGAAAATTTTGTATTTCTTTTAAGAATTTGGTTAAATAAAATATAGGAGTGGAAGAAATAGGGTATATTTCTTGCCGTACACAACAACAATAAAGAAGCATATTTTTAATATGGCAGCAGAATCTACAATCAATTAAGTTTTTTTTTAAATAATAAATCTGAATGCATCTATTGCGCATGCGTGACCTGTGATTAGCATCGTCCTTGAACCAACTGCTCAAGAAGTTGAACTTTTTCAAGAAGTTAAACGTAACTTCGTGTTTCTTGTCTAAGAAAAAGAAAACGAAATCTTGATGAATGCTATCTTAACAACAAAGAAGTATCTTCGAATTTCGTCTATTTTCTTACTAAATTTGATTCGTTTTGCCGATTTATCATCATTTAAATATCAATAAATTTAAGCACAAGATTTTAGAAAAACAGAAATAAAATTAAGAATTCAAAGCAAACTGCAAGCCTATAGTTTGCAACATGGTCTAAGAAAGCGGAATTTGAAAAGAACCAACATCGAGATTTTTCTTTTTAGCAATTTTTGTACAGTTTCATCCATTATAGTAACCGCAATCGTTAAGTGTGACATACAGACTCTAACTTAGAGCAGTTTAACAAACTGATGAGTGATAAATATATCTGGGTAATCTGCACTACTTCAATCTCAGTACAACTCTCTATTTTTGAATCAAAATGAGATTATAAAATAGAATTAGTTTAGAAACATCAATCTAGCTTAAATTTAAATTTAAGTTGGCCCTAAAGGTGACAAATTCCAATAAATACATTAATAGTTAAAGACATATCTAACTGAATTGCCTAATCCTGAAGGAAATTATCTTACACTACCAGCCTAAAACTTAGAGAATTATATCACTCAGAGAATGGAGCAAGCATTTCTGAGGAAGTTAATCCAGACGAAATGAATATTTTATAATTTTTTAACCGTCATTGAACTGCCGATCCAATTTTGGAGCTTACGACCACCAATGTTCAACTCGCCGTAGCTTTATAACTTTGAACTCAATTCAAAAGACAAGGGATCAAGTTTTGGGAGGCATTTGCTTTCGAGTAGGACAGTTTGGTCGAACTAGCCTGCATTTGCGTTACATGGAGAGGAGAACAAAGAAACAATCCTATGGTTAGCCTGACAACATTAGGACTCTTAGATATGATAAAAGAAACCTCTTCTACCATGATAAAAAAAACAGGTATCAACTGTGTTGATTCAACTCCTATCGCAGTTTGGGTAAAATGTTTGAATTTAGTTATATTCTGATAGTTCGAATTAAGTCTGAGTATATGACGTCAGCACTATGGTCGGTACAAATCGAGGGCGAAATTCATTTGACCAGCAATTACTGTGATTCGAACACGTGTCACCACAATAAGAGTGGAGCATTCTACCTCTTGAGTCAGCACGGCTCATATGAAATGTATTACAGTGCAATATCATGCTAAATTACATGATTAAGTGATATTACTCATTCACTACGATATAATGAATGACAAATACTATTCAATCTAGAGAGCACTGATCATCGATTCCATTATCTCAATAGCAATCACTGCATCTCTGGTTTACTCACAAACGTTATTTGACTCCTTGGAATAACTTCACTTACAGGGTTATATCTAAAAGGATCTTGATTTTTTTGTAATGCAATATAGTAAATAAACTTTTAAAACAAAGTTAAACTTTGTACCTTCAATTATTCGAACATATAACTGTTGTTACATTGAAAAAATAATCCGACTACAATATTAAAAAAATTCAGGAAATCTATTACTCTTTCGTTCGAATTTAAAGCTATAAAATGATTTATTTTAATTATAAATGTAGTTTAAGTGAGAATAAAAAATCAACAGGGTTTTATTGGAAGACATCGGATAGTTAAATACTGTCCCCGATTTCTTTATTATGGGAAAAATTCGAAAATTACATTGATTCTAGAATGAAGTAACCCTTTCTGGAGAAATCAATTCTTATCGAATTCATGGTGATGCCATGGTAAGTCAATTTATTAAGTCAAATAGTTCATTTGCTTCGGTAGATTGAATGAGAAATACTCTTCAATCTAGAGAGCACTTATCATCGATTCCATTATCTCAAGATCAATCACTACATCTCTGGTTTGCTCATTAACATTATGTGACTCTTGGGAATATATTCTCTTATAGCACTTATATCTAAGAGGATTTTGATTTCTTCTCTGTAATGCAATACTTTAGTAAAGAGGTTCTTATAAGAACCTCTTTCTATAGAAAGTCAATTCCAGTTTCAATTCTGTAGGTTGGCAGAACTCCAAATTTTTCATTAATTACTGTTTTTTTTAATTCAAAATTTGTTTGTCTTCAGAATCTTTTGCGAGATTAAATATTATCTCTAAGATTTCGAGCACTTTTAATTTTTTAATTCTTCTTTGATTTAATAAGGAAATCTCAGCCACATGATTATCAACTTTTTTAAGTTGGTACGACTCCAACTTTCTCTTAATTTAATGATTTTTTTTTTCGAAAATTTTACTTTTTTTGTACCAAGTTTTCACATTTTAAATAATTACACGATAAACAAATGGAAAATGTTTCTTTTTCATCCTATTACCTCTCTCCGTTTTGTACCTCAACAATGTTAGATTATGCTTAAATAAAGTTGTAAGAGGTAATTTATCTATCTTGCTCGACTTTTAAAAGCTAGCTTCTCACAATTTTTACCTGCAGTATCAAATCGAAACATTGCATTTTCGTAGTTATATAAATAATTTAACTTTAAATACAAATTAGAAAACAATTGTTCCTCCTATCTTGAAATAGTAGAGTTTCGTTTAATATGTTAATCATCAGCTATAATTGAAATATTTAATTTTATAAGAAAATATGTAGAAACCGCAATTATCTTCAAAACAAAATGACTATTCACATATTTATTTATGAACTATATGAATAATAATAAAGTTGGCTCTGAACTAATTACGTAGACGCAATTACGATGACATTAAAATGTAGGTTTAAAAAATGTTTTATGATATTAATTAAATGAAACTTTTCCAGTGTTTTTTTTTAAGAAAGCTATTACTTTCGATATTTTTATTAAAGCAAAAGCTGTTTTTACAGTGTTTAAAATTTTGACGAACTTTTGAAAACTAGCGAAGAAGCCAACAAATATTTCTCAGTCCTTAGAATTGTCAAAATATTAATATGGTAAAAATTAATAATTAATTAATATTTTTTTACCTTTAATTCAATGACTTTGTGAACACTTTGTAAGTAACTAAAGAAATAAGTACTAAAGAAAAAAATATATACTTTTTAACATGCTTTTCAAAATACTAGCAAAAATGCTTTTTGTCATTTCCAACTACCCTTCATCAATCATGTTATTTGAACCCTTTAAATCAACTGTCAAAAGTTAGAAAATCAATAATTTATAGTCCACCCCTATGATTGTGGCATTGATGTATCCGCCATGTCTAGTTAACCCCATATTTTCTAACCGCCAAATGCTTAGTTCTTATTCACACAGGATTGTGACTTTTTTGTAAAAATGTTTTTTAAAAGCATGAAAATTAACTTTCTAAGGGGGAGAAAAACAGCATATTTAAATAAACACAAAAAAACTTGTTTAAATATTCCAATTTGTGGTTCCAGGTATAAATTAATTATTTTTCACTATTGGGCTGTATACATCACTTACCAAATTTTATAATTGCAATTTTTTTTCTACATCCTAAACTGCTTTTTAATAGTAATGTAGATTTTACTTCACAAATTTGATTTGAGATTTTGTTGGGGTAAAATTTGTGGCTGACATTTCGATCTTTTTTAATTGCAATTTCAACTAGAATTTTGTGTTATATAATAGTACTGAATTTTTCATTTACTTAAAAATTTAGTAAAGGCATTTTGTCAAAACGATTACTTAACAATAGTGTAAAAATTTAATTCCTTGTAATGTTTTATAATTTTTTTATGCATAATTTATATGCGTAAGATGAAAAGAAACAGTTTCGAGCAAAACTTAATAAAGTAAACGCAACTTATTTAATTTAATATTTTCAAAATGATGAATAAGTTTAGATATTGATTTAAATATGTGTATCATAAAATTTTGCATAATAAGATATCATAGCATTACATCATCCCAATAAAAAAACTTATTAAGTAATAGTTAGTACATATCAAATTAAAAGGTAGAGAATGCTAAGAAATTTGTCCTAGACGAAACGCTAGCTTTTAAATTTTCCCTTCTTTTCATTGGTTATAAATTGAGTATTACGATCCATACCTTTTAATTTAGTAACAAGAAGTATTTAACAATGTCTTCAAGATTTCCATTAGTTTAGATGCAAACTAGAACAAAATTGGATTTTTACTGGCTTTTTAAAACTGGCTGAGAGTTCTGAATGCGCAGTTGGCTTTAGGCGTCACTCTCACCACGTTCCTCGCTCTATCCAAGCTCGATCCTGGTAGCTGGCTTGTATATACACAGCAAGGTGCACACTAAATTTATCTTGGCTGAAAATCTTCTCGTTGGTGGTGGTGTGGCACTAATAGGAGAGGAGTATCAGTTTAAGCTCTGTCCGAATAATCAGAATCTAAAATCGTGTTAAATTACTATAACCTCTTAAAGATAAAGCCCTACAATAATTCTGTGATGCGGGCAATAGTTTCGTGACGTGTATGTGAGAAAACTGGATCATGCGAAGTGTTTTTCTTCTCCGATCAGGTAATCAGTTTATATATATATCATATATATATATATATATATATATATATATATATATATATATATATATATATATATCTTTATATATATATTTCGTCTGTTCGTGTGTATGTCACTGAACTCCTCCTAAACGGCTGAACTGATTTAAAGGAAATTTTCTGTGTACCTTCAGAAGGATTCGAGAATGGTTTAGATTCACAATAGAACATTCTGCCACAAACCGTTCCAGCGGTATCAGCGAAAATCGAAATGGAATTTTCTGATTGGTTAAAAGTTAGCCATTGTTTTAAATTTTGCTGTACACGAATCAGTTTTCAAATATCTTGAAGATAACAACAGTGATATTTTCTATCTTATAGCTCTATTCTTTTAGAAAAGTAAATTACATATACTTTAATATTTAATCATAATTCGGTTCTTTATTTCAGGTGAGCACAAGCACGTAAAATCAACGAGAATAAGTTTCGTAATTATTGGTCGTATCACGGATTTAGTACTGTGAAAACTGTTTAATAAAAATCAAGGCAAAAGCAAATTTTATTCATCTTGCACGCTTTTAATAATTATTTATATTTAGTATACAATTTTAGCTCAATTTAGTATGCAATTTTTCATTGCTGACAGTTGTCATTTGAAAACTATTAGATTGTTTATTATTACAAAGTTTGCGAATTCACATTCATTTTAATTATTTCATTTAAAAAATAGGAGTAGACTATATTTGAGGGTGCCCCTTGATTCTCACCAAGTTGTGATAGCGGTTGATCTCCAAGCTGGCCGATGTTGAATCGCAATCGTGATTCTGATTCGTTTAAATTTCAGCGTTATTTTTAAATGTTCAACGGTATATGTAATTTCAGAAGTCCGTTAGTTCTATGTTGGATACCGGCTGGTTAGGTTACTTTTGCTTCTAATTAATAGGATCGAAGGTATGTGGCCAGTCATAAAAAAAGGACTTTAGAAAAAAATGTCACCGCCATTCCGATACCACAGACGCCATTTTCAATTCGTATTTCGCCGAATTTATGTGGCGATGGAGGAACACAGATTCTATTCATGGTAAATTTAGACAGTATCTAACTGCTATTAGAGAATTCTGTGCACCTAAAACTGAGGAAATTCAAGCTTAATGAATAAGTGAGATGTTTTTTTTTTTTCCTTTTCTTTCTGTGCTTACTCCATTAATTTTTATTTCGATTCAAAATGCATTTTATTGGGTTTATTAATTTTGCTTTCATTGGGTTCATTGCAATTTTATAAAGTTTTGGCCGATGTCTTGCTGAAATTTTCCAATGTATTATTAAAATATCATTATGTTTTGGCAGCCATTCCTGTTACCGCGGTGTTCCGCGCAAACAGGAATGGTGATAAACATAAGTTACCAATTTCGTCAAGGGGCACCCACAAGTATATTTACCAAAAATAGATTTTTGTTTTAAATTTTATCATTATTATATTTCTTATTTAATTTATTTCATTTTTATTGCTTTTTTATTATTTAAAATAAATACGTGAATTTTCGAATCAGCAAATTTGCGACCACTGTCAACTTCTACATTTCTTTTTGTTTGAAAGAGAATATTTGCAAAAATATGCCGCCTAAACGAATCGCTCTTAGTCGATCAACATCTCAAGCACGCAAGAAAGAGAACTAACCGTGTTTCAGAAAAATCGGAGCAACGGGAAGAAAGACTTGAAACTAATCGAGAACACAATGCCTTAGCCCGTTCCTTAGAAACGTCTGAGAAATAGGAAAGAAGACTGTTAACAAATCAACTACGCACTACTCAAGCCTGTTCCTTGGAAACATCAGAGCAACGGGAAAGAAGACTGTTAGCAAATCAACTACGCACTTATCAAGCCCGTTCGTCGGAAACATCAGAGCAACGGAATGCAAGAATAAAAATCAATCAAGAACGCACTTCGCTATTCAGACGCTGCCAATACTCTGATTTGAATCTCAGTGCATTTCACTATGATCCGACAACCAACTTTAGTCTTTCACCCAAGCGTCATCATCGGAAAAATGGATCAATTATGTATGTTTTGTAGTGCTCTCAAATTTAAGAATGAAACAGCTGGAATTTGCTGTTCTGGAGGCAAAGTGTAACTACCAGATTTAACGTCGCCAGCCGAGCCATTATCAACGTTGTTATCGGGTCAAGCAAATCAATAGAAACTTTTCTTGGCGAATATAGGTCAGTACATTCGTGTTTCCAAATGATTTCATTCGGTGCTGCTACAAGTATCGGTGCGCATATGGACAGCTAGAGTTATTTATTACATTCACATGCAATCCTGCTTGAGCTAAAATTAAAGAGCTTTAGTAATTTAGGCAAACATCATCGGATCTTCATGATGCATTATCACACGTGAGTTAAAACAAATATTAAGCTCTAAACTTGGTTTTACTGCGAAAAGTCATGTTTTTAATGTTTTTAGAGAGACACGGTGTTTGATGCATTCTATTAAAGGGCAGAAAAAGAGAATTGCCACATGATTTGGCTTATTGAAAAACTCACACCAGGACAAATTGGTCAGCTCATATCAGCAGAAATATTCATGACGCCATTAATCCAGAATTATTTCAGATCATCATCCAAAATATATTTCATGGTCGGTGTGCATCACCATACATGTCTGTTTGAAAATGCACTAACGATATCCTAGAGAATTAACTGTTGAGACTATCACTGGTTTTTTCACCATTAAATAAAATTCTCTATTCAAATCATAATCACAAATCTCATTTACACACTTAAATACAAAATTTAAATTCAAACTGAAAGCTTTGCAACGCACGCAGAGTACAGCTAGTATATATATATATTCAGGAAAAATTAAACAGAAACAAGGTATTTCTGCTTTTTTCGTGTAAATTGCCTCAAACTTTTTGTTTCAAATCATAAAAATAACATGTCTATTTTAAACCTTAATAAGGGAAAATAGTAGAAATTAATGTTGTTTATTCTATGATTTTATAATTTAGTATATTATAATAGAGAACATTAAAAGAGCTTCTCTTTTGGAATCCTTATTTAGCAATTCCCTCTAAAAGGCTTAAAATTTTGCCAACTATATGGAAGTCTAATGTACAAAAAAAATATGATCAAATCTAACAAAATGTAGAAAAATTTTACAGTATTTCTGTCTTCATGGAAATTTGAAGAGTGATTTGGAAATGATTTTAGTAAAATTAACAATAAAATTGGTGATTAAATTTAGTAAATATACTAATCTTTGGCAAATTTTGTCATGATACTTTAGAGCATGTCTTAAAAACCATTTATTCGGTTAATTGTAGTGTATATATATTTTTTGCTAAATGTGTGATAATAAGTACTATACTTTTGTTAACTTGAATTACCGGCCAAATGTTACTATTTGAATTTAAAAAATATACCAAACGAATGTTTAAAAAATCATATATTTTGCTTTTATTTACCAGAAATATGGTTTTTTTATACCTGAAATGCCATTACGATTTAGTTTAGTTATTTTCCAAATATTTCTTTCTCTGCAAGAAGAAATAAAAAAAAATTTTCACATAGGCAGAAAATAAATAAATGATTAAAATGTTGATTCTTTTTTCTGACTTTGTAAGGTAAACAGTTAATATTTTGAAATTTGACACGGCTGTTCAAAAAGAAATATTTCTCACGTGAAATAATGTTTAAAGAGAAAAAATAGTGAATGCAAACCAATTTACTATAAATTATTTTCCTTTCGAATAACATTATAAATGTATTTCGTTTCGCTTTTGAATCAAATAATATTCTCACGAAAACATAATATTTCTTAAGCAAAAAATATAGTGTACATTTTTATCCTGAAATTAAAGCAAAGTTTGATAAAGAATGTTTATTTTAGAAATTTAAAGTTCTCGCATTTAATTTTTTGATTAAACTCTTAAATTATTTTCACTTTTAATCATATTGTTCCTTTTGGAAAAAAGAGTGAGCAAAAATAAAATGATGCAACTTTGGTTAAGTTTGTGTTTTCATAAACAATTTCTAAACTCGCACACACTCTGCCGTCGAAACACGTAATTTCGTATTCCATTCTTTATCAACAAACAAATAAACATCACAATTTTCCTTCCTTTCTTGATTTTTTGTTCTTTTCTCGAATGCTCTTCTTTATCGTTCGACAAGAAAACAAGCAAAGTATGAACTGTTTCATTTAAATTTCTAATTTAAGTAAATCTCGCTCGCTTTCTGGAAATCCAAAAGTTTTAAAGCACAAACCGTGAAATGCGTATGCGTATTTTATTTGTTTTACTTAAGAAAAAAGTAAACATTTCCTTCCAGAAACTCTGGGATATTTTCTAAATTGTTCACATTTCCTAGAATTTTTTCACTTTTATTTTATAGGTATGCAAACGTGAGAAAAAGTTTTCAATGAAAATTTCTTTATAACGCAGCACTTATTTAATAATTCAATATTTATGTTTAAGACTCTTAATCCGTAGGAAATAGAGCGAAAATTACAGCCCATATTAAATTAAACAATGAAATAGTTCTGAGCAAATACTTAAAAACAAAATGTATTGCTTATATGAGAATAATAAAATAAGACAATAAAATTTATTTACTACGTACAGCATTTTTTATATTTTAATATTTTACCTTTAAAACATTTAATTCCTAGGAAATGAAGGTAAAGTTATTGCCCTATCAAATATAACAACAAAATAGTTCTTACAAATTATTAAAAAACAATGTATTGATCATATTCGAATAACGAATTTAATTTATGAAATGTTCTTCATAGCACAACACATTTTTATTGTTCAATAGTACTATTTAAAACTCTTAATTATTAAGAAATGGAAGGAAAATTACTACCCTAATTAAATTAAGCTATGGAATTGTTATAAGCAAATACATAGAAATGTATTGCTTTTATATAATAATACAGAAATAAGACAATAAAAAATTCTTTATCACTCAACACTTTTTTTTAATATTTTAATATTTAAAAAAAATTAGTTCCTATGAACTAGGAGGAAAATTACTGCCCCAATTAAGAAATGAAATAGTTCTAAGAAAATCTTTTAAAAAAACAATGTATTGATCATACGAAAATAATGAAATAAGGTAATGAAAAGTTCTTTGTTACAAAGCACTACTTTGATTAGTTTGAAATTACTGTTTAAAGCTATTAATTCTTAGAAAATAGAACGATTATTACTCCCACAATTAAATTAAACAGTGACAGTGTTTCAAACAAATTTTAAGATAAAACAATTTATTGATTATATGTGAATAATGATATAAGATAGGGAGAAATTTATTTATTATGCAGTACTATTTTGATACTTTAATATTGCTGTTTAAAACTCGTAATTCTTAAAAAATAGAACGAAAATTACGCAGTGATTTTACGGTAATTACTACGGAAAAAGTAAGGTGTATTAGATTTTTTGTTCCGTAACTTGCTCTAGAAAAATGGATTTTGCGGTAAAAAATACTTAGTCTGTACTTTTCACGATAACTTTATCCGGTATTTTTTACAATGTATCTAGGGAGTATCTATTATTTCGTTGGTTCCTTTTTCTTTTACTATGTGGCTAGTAAAGAAAACAATTAAAAAAACGGAGAAAATAACTTTATGTCTGTTTATGCGTCACTGCATAGCAAGATATTTGCAAGATCCAATAAATGGATGCTTCAACAGAATGAGCAAATTTAGAATGCCCTAAAAATTACAAAATTACATCTCGCGATATTGCTTCAGTGCATTTTCTCCGACTGAATTTCAGCATCGATTCCAGATGCCGTATGAGGAAAACTAATGTGAAATAAAACCATTTTCTTATGTTAAAAAAAATGCAAAAGAAATACATATCTTCGAACAAAGCTTTAACACGTTGAATTGATTTTTTTCTCAAAAAATACTCATTTTTTTAAACATATGAATTCAACAATAGACTCCAATATTTTTTCATCCACCTTCCGATAAAATATTTTTCCTCATCTTTTTTTAGTGCCTTTTTTTTAACGGAGAGAGTTGCTGAGGCGTATTTGAAATAGAATTTCAGGCGTAAGAACAAAAATAGAAAAGAATATTAAGTAAGAAGAAAAAAAAAAAGGTTGGAAAGTAAACGGCGTGCTATTTGCGGACATAAAATACCATAAAAAAATACAAACGGTGGTTATGTGAAAGTGAGCCTCTCTTGAAAAGATGGTCCTTGTGAATTGCTTTCTAAATTTATGACAGTACACTACGAGGCATCGAATAACGTGATTGATGGAAACAGAAGAATACCGAAGGAAGCGTTTTTGAAAAAACTTGATTCTTTTTGGGATTGATTTTTTTTTAATGACGTCTGTTAACATGGCAATAATAGTTACAATATAAGTATTTTTGTCATTGAAAACAGGAAAAATTTTAAAAATAAGCTATATAAAATATTTATTCTGAGGTTTAAATTTTTTTAATCGTAACAAAAGTATATATTGCCATACTCCACATTTTCCCTTCCTTCTCTTTAACTGTCGTAATTTTGGAAACTTTCTCTCTCATCACTCCGAGCTTGGCCCATATTGTATAAGACCCCTTTAATGATTTCAACCTCTTAATAAAATATGTAGTTACACTTAACAACATGTTTTCTTAAAGGGTTGAACAATTAAGCAAGCACCTAATCACTATTATCGTAATCATCATTATTATCCTAATCATTATTGTTATCTTAATCAGCATTATTATCCTAATCATTATTATGCTAAGCATCATTATGTTTAATATTTCTTATGAGTCTCAAGAACAAAAAAAAATTGACTAAAAATTATTCATTAAACAATAAAACTCGCACTTTTTTTTGGGTCAATATTATAAAATTTCTCTCTTTTTAAGAATCTTTGTAATATTTTAGGTAAAAATATAAAAAGACACTTATTTATCAAAAGGAAACAGAAATAAATCAGATAGCAAAACCATTACCAATTTTTAGACTGTAATAAAAGATTCTGAAACAATAGATAGACACAAGAGAGTTTTCTAACTTAATTTCATTTAAAAAAATAAACAACGTACCAAATGTGCCAAAACTTGTCCAATAACTCCTGAAAATATTAGGAGGACCGGGAAGTAATGTCATCTCGGTGCATTTGATATTTGTTATCCAGATTTTATTTTTAATTAATAATGTATTTACCCTTGTTAGCAACAAACTTTCAACGCCGGATCGAAAATGAATCGAAATGGATCGAAAAAATGAACTGGTTTTTAAGACTAAAGAATATTTGATTCGCTGAAACGGCATTCAGGTCCTCCTAGTATTAGATGAGTTACAAGTTAATTTAAAATGTTTTTCAATGTTAATCGGTTATTTAAATTTTAGAGACAACTCTTAAAATACGAAGTTCTTAACGTGTATGCTACTCCTGTCGATGGTAATTTGATGCCTTACAAAACTATATACATGAACTATATACAAAACTATATATTGAATTACATGAGCATTTCTGGAGTTAGAAAATCAAAATCGAGGCTGAATCGCAATTATTTTCAACAATAAACATATAATCTGAAGATATTATTAGTGTTAGCTATTTAAAAATTCATTTAAATTTTATTAAATTAATTAAATTAAATATTTAAATTTATTTGAACTAAATTTATATTAAAAAGATTAAGAAATAAAAATAAATTAAGAAATATAAACTAACAACAATTAAATAAGACTAATAATAATTGAAAAAATAACTAGTTAAATTAAAAATTAGCTACATAAAAATTAATTTACTACGTAAAGCGTACGTATTGCTAGATAATTTGCTAAAGCTCTTATCTGTGCATTTTATGAGACTCTGTCCATGGAGTGGATACTAAAAGTTCTAATGAAGCAACTCATTGTGGTATTGTAGTTATATAATACGAATTATTACAAATACCAACTTAACAGGTAAGGCAAAAGCTAATTTAATGGGCCGAATGCAGTCATTAAGGATTATCAAGTTAAATTCATTTTCTGTATTAATAAATTAATAAAAAATGCAACTGATGTTACAGGCTCTTATGAAAACCTTATCATTTTGGTAAAGGCCCTTAATTTAACATTTGGATTGAATTCATATTTTTGCTTGACTACTGCCATGGTTCAGTGTGAGATGGTTCATGGTTCAATTTAAGCAATATATTTTTAAAGGGTAACATCACGGAGTTACTGATATTGTTGATTCATAATGTAGCATTGCTAATACTTTTAGTAGCGTATCTAAAGCGTGTAGCAATACCAACTCGATGTACTTTTTCTTATCAAGAGTATGCACTGAAAATACTTGCAATGTGCTAGGAAATATGCTCTGTTGTTCATCAAGAAAATATGCAAAAAAATTTGAGTAGGTAATGGATGTTTTCATATGGTTCAAAAAAGAAACATATTTTTTTTAAATAAAACTTTAAAAAAATAATAATTCAGTTCTTTACTTTAAAACTAACTATTATCCCCCTTCCGCTACTGAATTTCTTTATGTATATCATGAATGTCACGTGTGCCCGTGATATTTCCCAAAATTATTAATGATGTTGTTGGACGGAAACATTAAACGTCTCTCTGATTTTTCTCTAATTACATTCTTAAGCCCCCTTTTTTTGCTTCAGAAAGTTTTTCAATTCTGGAAATATCACTTTTTAAAGAGAAATGCATGGTGATTTAAATCATCGTCACTAACTCCGAAACAAAAATCTAAAAGAGCAAAGCTTTTTAAGATTGACGAAGTCATTGAGAAAACCCAAACGACAGAATTACGTTATATTGTGAACAAGAACGTAAGAAGTTATTTCTGAAAATTTTACATTCAGGAACAAAAGCTCTTTACAGCAGGTGAAAATTACTTAAAAACCTCATTAAATGGCTATGTATCGTAATTAACAGATATATTTTTTAGGATCTTTTAGATCAATTCAAAAAATTAACGACTTCACATTGTTCATTAACCTTAGGAAAATCAATTAGCATTTTCACTAAAATTATGAGCGTTATTTCTTTTAAAATAATTGTTCACTTCAAGCAAATACTCCGTTTACCAAAAGTATTGAGAAACATACTATGTATATTTGGCAATATTATAAATGCCATAAATTAGCAGGAAAAAGTACCAAAGCTAATGCTCTACCCCAGTCAGATACTATGGCTTCAAAGATTCTTAAATAATAAAGTTCTATAATAGGAAAAGAAAGTTACCGGCGATAGTCTTTTGGAAAGACAATCCCTCAAGACAGTGATTGTAGGGATTTTTTTCCCTACCATAAAAGAAAAATGTTTTCCTGGAACTGCGCCAGGGATAAATTCTGCTGAGGAAGTAAGAGAAGAAATTTGACGGGAAAAGGGGAAAAAAAGCTGATATATACCTAAAAAAAAAGAGAAATCTCAAAGTTTGCCGCGGGATAAAATCCAACTGATTTTGTCACTCTTCAAATATTGATTTTGATATGAGAGAGAAATGTTTTATTTCTCTTCACCAGAACTCAAACAGTATTGTTCTTCAGCTAATAGCTGTGGAAACCAAACAGAACTCCAGATATAACGTTTTATTCGAAAAAAAGGCAATAGGTACTGTCTTCTTAAAATATTTTTAAATCAATTGCTATCACACATTTTTTTCTGTGAAACTTGTTTTAAGGACACTTCAATAATGTCTGGAAGGTAAATAGTTCAATGAACAAAAATCACGAAATATTAAAAAAAAAATACGACATGCTTTTTAACGGAGAAACAAACTCTGGTAGAATTGCAGTACTGAATAGTAATAGTTTCTTGGTGAAGAAAAACTATGATTCTAGTATTAGAAACTATATTTTTCTCCTTTTAAACTGGTAAGGTGGTTTCATTTGTTAAAGTTTACGAGAAATTTTGGTTCAAAATTGCAGCTTTTATCACGAATTTTTCAAAAAAAAATTATAATAATACCAGAACAACTAAGACAACAACAAACAAATATATATATATATATATATATATATTAGGGCGTATCGAAAAAATCTAAATTTCTTAGATCTTTCTGCGGTAGTGCGGAAAAGATGTGAATTCCTATTATTAAGAAATGAGCGGAATCTTAAAACTCTAGGTTGATATCTTCTGTTGCCTCAATGGGCCTAAAGTTCCAAAAATTGGACTAAAAATGATTTAAATACAAAAATTAATACATAACCACTGATTGCGTTGATCGGTTTGAGGTAGCACTTAAAAGTTACAATATTTTAAAAACAACAACTATAAAATTTTTTAGAATTACAGATTATTATCTTCTGCCGCCTCATCGGCATCTAATTTTGGAAATTTCGACGCATTTTGGTACTTTTCTGTATAACTGTCTACTGCTTGCACAATGCACAATAGGGGCAGACTGGATTTAACACTCTGCCAAAAAAAGTAGATCAACCTTATTTTAAACCCTATTTTGACAGTTCTTGTCAGTCAAAGTTATGGTGTATCCAACAGAGCCACGGCTGCTATAGCATGGAGTGTTATGAAAGATTTGGGTTTAATATCGGAATCAGATACCAGCCTCGTTAGAGACAAAAATAAAATATGGCGCAAAAAATCATGAATTTACAAAGAAATTGTCTCAAAAGCAAATGAAAATCGTTTCACTATATATGGCCTTTACTTTGATGGACGACATGACAAAACTTTAACATCAGAAACACACAAGGGCCAGCAGTTCCAAAGAACAAATGTAAAAGCTCATTACTGTATTCTATCGGAGCCTAATTCTACGTACATGGGACATGTTATGCTTGTAAGTGGATCGTAGTCTTCATATAACTAATAGCATTTACGAATATGTAACAGGTGATTTATTGGATGATTTTAGTAACCTTTTTGTTCTCGGGTGTGACGTCACTGTAGTGAACACAGAAGTGTTGAATGGTGTAATTCGCAGGATTGAATTGAAACTTCAGAGAGCAGTACAATGGACTATCTGCTTACTTCATTTCAATGAGTTGCCATTACGACACCTATTTGAGTCCATTGACGGCAAGTCATCTGGCCCCACATCTTACACCGGAGACATTGGACGGAACCTCAAAGGATGCGAAAAGCTTTCAATTGTTGCTTTTAATAGCATTGAATGCGAGATGCCAGATATTGATCCCACCACTCTCAGTTCATATCAGAAATACTTATTAAACATTTGCATCGCCATTAGTTCTGGCGTTTGATGTTCAGATATAGCTAACCGGGAACTTGAAACATTGTATTTAGCTCACTGGCTAACAACTGCTAATCGAATACTGAGGTATAACTACATATCTACATTAGGTATGAGGTATATCTACATGAGGTATCTACATATCTATTGATATATATCTACATTAGACCCATCAAACGAGTTGCTAACTTTAGTTGTATTCATTCTAAGAGTCTACGCACCCTCATGGTTCCGAATAAAGATTCATCATTCCATAAAAGAAGGTGGTACTTGACACCTGTGGCATTTCATCAATTCCTCTCGCTACTTGCCTAAAAAATATCGTGACGTAATCGAACCAATCATTTCTCGCAACGCTTACTTTGCAGCTCCGGAAAACATGCTTTTGGCCATGTTAACGGATGAGGGGTGCCATATTAGGACCCTTGCAGCTCGGTGGATTATTAAGGCAAGGGAAGTTAGCCCAGAAAGAAATTGCATTCGCAGATTCGTTATTCCTACTCTTAACTTTGAAGCAGCAGACTATGTAGATCTCATTGACTGGCAAGCTTGTTATGTGACATCGCCTCCCGTTCTCAGAGAGATCAGTTCTCAAGAACTTCTGAAGATGATCAGGGACGGTATGCGCCAATAGACTGCTGGAACTTTATTAAATTTACTTCACCCACGCAAGTGGTGGAGCGGATTGTGAAACTAGTTACTGCAGCTTCGGGAAAAACTGTTGGGCCGCTGAACAGGGATAGATTTATTAGAGCGACACTAGAACCCAGAAAGCATATGTCAAAATATGAGACACAAAATTATTACAAGCAGTAATGCTTTTGTCATTTGTATATTTAAGAGGTAAAATAAAGTCGCTCTTTCCATTAAAATGAGGTAAGTGTGAAGTTTATTTACCTAAATTTTTTGCCTTCATTTTCCAAAATTTTGTGGCGATGAGGCGGCAGAAGATATTGGAATATAATTCTAAAATTTTTTATGGTTGTATCTGTTATAGAATAGCAACTTGTAAGCACTACCCCAAACCGATAAACGAAATATGGGTTTGTTTAATTTTTTTTTTATTTTAATGATTTTTGGTCCAATTTTCGGAACTTTCGGTCCACTGAGACGACAGAAGATATTGACCCAGAGTTTTGGTATTCCACACATTTTTTAATGATGGGTGTTCACATCTTTTCCGCACTACCGCAAAAAGATCTAAGAAATTTCGATTTTTTCGATACGCCCTAATATATATATATATATATATATATATATATATATATATATATATATATATATATATATATATATATATATATATATATATATATATATATATATATATATATATATATATATATATATATATATATATATATATATATATATATAATATCAAATCAGCAAGTCAGAACAAAAATCAACTAGCCAAGATTGAAATCCAATTTTTTCGAAGAACCCGTTTAATTACATAGGAAAATAGAAAAGATTTGAACTGCGATTATTTGAAACTCCAAAAAATTCAAGAAATGAAACAGATTTATATTTTTTCGTACCCTCTACTCTTGCAGTGCTTCTAAACATTTCATAGGGTTTTCGTGTTTCTGGTATCCATCGCCTATTATTGAAAATTTTTTTCAACCTGAAAAGACGTATTAATATCAGTTGTGAAAAAATTTTATAGTGCTCAGTGTTGCGATTCCCCATGAAAAATAATGGTTTATCCACAAGGAATATGGTTTATTCGCACAGTTATGACTTTAACCATAGAAACATAAATGATTAAAAATCATTTTCATCAAGATTTTCAAATTTATATTTGAGTTAGAAGGATATAAAAGTAACATAAGTCTCAGATATTTGAGATTATTTTTCTGTCTCGTGCTACTTGGATTAATGTGCCTTTTATAAGAAACTACCTTTAGGTTCCACCTCAAAAAAGCTTGTTTTTTTAAAAAAATTACACCAACTTCGTACTTATCGCCTTCCGTATATAATATAATAGTTTACTAGCACTTCTTTGTTATAGAAAAATCAAAAAAAATAAACTATTAATCTATCTTTTTCGTGTCATTCGTTGAAAAAATTTGGGATGTAACATTCTAAGGAGTTGAATAACATTTCCCACTTTTCCCTTTAACAAATCCTAAAACAATATGCATGCATAATAGTATTACTAAGCACTTCTAATACTAATACAAAGTAATACTAAGTTCTTTTACCATTACGAACCTAGTTTGGTTCTACAAATGTTAAATTTTCTTCGGGCATTCCATTATCGTATTGCTTTCTGCCCCATTTATTGCATTGAATGATGAGTTAAGAATTTATTGATTTACCGTGCTTTTAGTAACTAGATTTTATGTGTGCCACTTTGTTATAACTATACCTTGCAATCGAAAACTATATACCTTGCAAATCAATCCACTTCCGACTAGATGGAGTGCTCAGTTCTTTACTGTTTACAAAAATTTCAATCCCTCCCTAGACAATATAAACTGAACCTTACTGTCAAAGAAAATTTCGACTATTTTTATTCTAGCTGAAGCCCTTATATTTTGTTTAGAGCTTTGCATTAGACGACAGCGCAAGTTTTAATAAATTTCTGACCATAGCATGTACATTTTATTGCGATAACATCACACCAATAATATTATCATCTATTAGAATTCACGTCACTTTAACGCTCAATCAGTAAAATTAATGAATTCATAAATTACAAAAGTTTTTTGCTAGAAGAAGCCAAATCTGCCATCCTTTTATCGCCAAATAAGGGTCAAATTAAACTGCGGTTCTAAAAGGGATTAAATTTTAACTGTGGCTTCACTGTAACCCATGGGAGAGGAAAATGCTACTTTAAAAGTGTAAACCGCTGACTGATACAAACAGAATTTATCGCTGTGCAATCTCTAAATGTAAATCATTGTCATTAGAGATTTTAACTATTCAAGGTTGCCATATTTTTAATTAGAAATCTTCGTCTGATTTATTTCTAAACTGTTATCTCCTTGTCAGCTGATCGCGTTAACCACAAGTCCTACAACTTTTCAACTAGCACTAACATTTTATAAATTTTATATATTACCTATTCAAATTTCTCCGAAGTTTGTAAGAATTCATGAGATATTTTGTGCATAGCTAACTCCTTACAAATACAAGTAAAATTGCTTACATTAAAAAACACCATAGCATTATAATTAAACGAAACAAAAATGTAACTTAAAATTCGAAACAAACTGAAATGATAAAACTAACAAAAACTATGCAGATTAAATATGAAATTGAGAAACATTTTCTCAATCTTTAAGAAACTTTACAGAAACAAACACAACGCTTATCCTTATGTGTTCATACATTATTCAGCGATAAGTTATAAAATTTTATGAGCGAGAAACCAAACAGAAAAGTATCCTTCTAACGTTTTTATTATTAAAGGCATCGTGTGTATGAATTTTATACATATTCCATAAATACATATCCCATTTAAAGGAAAAGAGAAAAATAACAGTTTATCCTGTAAAGATAAAATTGCAAATAAGGAATAACATACAAAATGAAGCATTATAGTCAAAGTACGAAGGATGATTTTATGGTTTTATGACTTTTTCATGGGCAACGGCCTATTTCTGCTGCTCTCATGTGAATAATACGGGTAAGAGATCGTATTAGTTTCTGGTTCGCCTCGGGCAAGAATAAAAGTAGAGTTTGCGAGTTTAAATTTACATTTCGCGGTTTGAAATGTTAGGCGCCATAAAAGCATTATGGGTGTTATAGGATACAATTTATTCCAGCCTGATGTTTTTATATTCAAATATGTTTCCTGTTTTATTCTTCTTTTGTGAGCAATAAAACATTGGACTAGGTTGAAAGGTGATTGAAAATGTTTATTTATTGAATAACATTGTTTTTACTGCAAGCGATTGAATTTTTATGTCAATGCTTTGTTGCAATTAATTTATTTGAAATTGAGGAAAAGATAATGTGCTGCAACTACATATTTTCGAATAATTGGAAATACAAAAATGTTATTTCGGTAATGAATATACTTATTTTCATACTAAATTACTCTAATTTTAAAGATTAACGAATAACTAAATTTTCATGTCTATGTTTTGGTGCAATAAATTTATTTTAAATTATAAGAAAAATAATCTGTTGTATCTATATATTTTCTAATAATTATATCAACTGAAATGTAATTTCGATTACGATTAAACTTATATTTATGTTAAAGCAGTCTAATTGAAAATGGAAGAATAACTTAAGATATTATTCAAGATATAAACATTTTAAAAGTTAATTAAATGAAGATGTCTTTATTGTTAATTAGTTTTATTTTTGAGTTAAGGGTTTGGTGAAATTAATTTATTTGAAAATGAACAAAAGCTAATTTTTTTATATATTAATGTTTAAAAAAATAATGTAAGATAATAATATATGTAAGATAATATAAATAATTATTATAATAAATGTAAGATAATAATATTTATTCAGATATTTATATAATAATTATATTTATTCAGAATGAGAACATTTCAAAGTAACTCCTTTCAACTTAGTTTAGTATTGAACTGAATTTGTGTTATAAATCTTTGGTGCACTTGAAATTTAATCTTCAAATTCTTTAAAAAATATAAGCGTATGCAAGTTTATTTTCATTCTAATTAAAGTTTTCAGTTTTTTCAATAAACATTTTCAGAATACTCATTAAGTGGATAAACACTATATGATTTAATACTTTCAAAACAGTGGATGAATTAAATACTTTCTCATTCATATTTATTTTTGGTTTAAAAAGAGTTAAAAAAGGAAAGAAGCATATATATTGCTGCAAAATATATTTTACATTACATACAAAAACAATTAATTTTTTTATGGATGATATGACCATTCTATTAATTAAGAAATGATATTAATGTGATAAATTGTGTAGTAATATTTAGTAAATTTATAATACTTAGTTTTATTTTACTAAAATTATTTAGTTTATTTAAGATTTTATCTTTGTGCTGTCTGAAAGAAAATGAGTATTACCTAATTGTTAAAAACCTCTAGAAAAATGGTTGAATAACAATTTATTTAATTTTTATTTTACCATATTTGAATGCAACAGTGAAATAACTAGTAAGAATATGGTAAACTGCTAACTGTGAGATAAACCGTTAACTGCTATCACCTGATACAGTTTAGCATTTAGAATTTCATCGCACCAACTAGACCAATTAGGAACACTTAGTTTCTGGCATCCGGGTACATATTATAGCCGAGAGGGATAATCTGTCAATCCCATGACCGACAAAACGGGGGTTTGAGTCCCAGAGTTGACTCCACAGTATTCAACACAGTGTCCTGTAGTTCCCAACCCAATTTGTGACTCTGGACTATTAGAATACGATACTCTCATTCACGCATAGATGGCAACGTAGAAGCGTCTTAGCTAGTATTTTCCATCTCTAAGTTAGGTGAAACAACCAGATAAACTAATTAAACCATATTCCAAGGTTCATTTGATAAAATGCTACTCTAAAACAACTTAAGTCCAATGCCCATGACCTAACGAGAAGCCTAACTCCAATGTTCAGTTAAACTTCTTTTCTTTGCCGTTTTGAAAGCATGCTAGTTATAAATGGTTAAAAAACATATATTTTTGTAAATATGGTTTTTAACCGTACTAACTGAAAACGGTTTAAGAGAAATTGAGCTGGAATGTGAATAATATGACTTAAATCTAAAGTTATAACAATTAAGCAATGTCATTTGTATCAATATGTAGTCGGCCTATTCCAAAGAAATTATACATCAAATACTTGCAAAATCAGTAAAAAAAAGTATTATTTACATCAATCTGTATTTATGTAGAATTAATTTTTTTTGCATTTACTTCAAATTCTTAGAGCTTTTTGATACACGAATTATAAGTTACTAAGCATATATCAAACATCAGTTAAAACACCCTAAAAACAGCAAAATTTTCTTGTATTTAATTACCGTAAAAACTAACACAGAGTTCTCAAATTCCATTTACGTATTCAGACATCTAAACTCATATGCCGAGTCTCCAAAAAATCATATTTTTCATTTTTTACAAGATATAAATCGAAAAAAGTGTGACTTACAAATATATCCTAAAGAGAAAAAAATGAATAAAAAAGGCTGTGAAGAATATATTAAAATTTTTATTACGACTATAAATTGAATTTATCGCTCAGATCATGTTCTTTTCGGATTATGTTCAAATAAAACTATGATTAGATCTATTTCAGAAACAGTACTAATACAAAAACTATTTGCTTTCATGCGAAGAGAAATGAATAATTTAGTTCTTTAAGAGAAATAAATATATTTTTTCATTCCACTAGAGGAAAGATTCATTTCTAAAATGTACAGTTTTCGAGAAAAAAACATTCGCTATAAAAATGCTAAATAATTCTCATAAATAGCTTTACATTTCTCTTCAGAAGAGATGAAAGGGATAAGTGATTATTATGAACGATTGTTACAATTTGCTCTTTGCTTCCTTAATGATTTTGATTACAATAGATATAATGCAAATTGAATTCCATACAAACAAATTTATTTTTTTTTATTTGTACAAAAAATTTATGAAGGCATTTACCGAAAAAAATTATTAGTTTCATTCTTACTTAGAAACACAGTAAATATCCTTTGTTTTATATCTAGTATTCATTTATTATATATCACACTTTTAACTTATGATTTTCATAATTCATTACTTGAAGGTTATAAAAATTTTATACCAAGAAATATATTAACCCAAAATGATTATATTTAATTATGTAAACAATTATTCTGACTAATAAAAAATATTATTACTAGAGATATAACCTTTTTAGCGTGTTCATTTATTTTAATTGCTCCTTAATACAGAATATCACAATAAAAAATGACATGTAACAGTCAATTAAAGAGCGGAAGATTGGAAAAACATATTTAAACAAATATTTGATTCTCTTTTTGATTTATTTTACACAAAATGCAGTAAGCAAAAGAAAAATACTTTAGATTAACAGTTTTCCCGTCTTTAAATTATACTCCTAATAGTGTCCTGAAAAAAATGTCTTTTTTGTGAGCAAAGAATCTCATAAGACAATCATAAAATTTTCTTTAATTTTTATGAATTATGAATTTTAAATTGATGCAAATATGATAACAATTGTGAAATTTACCAAAATATAGTAGTTGCCCAAGTTTTTTTTTTAATGGTCAACATGATAATTATAAACATTCTTTTTTTCTTAATGGATGTTGGAACATCGAATCTGTAATCAAATACAATTCTGTAACTTTTCAAAAATTTAAAATTGTCTCTGTCCTGACAAATTTATTTTATATATAATTATCTGCCAGAAACACATTGAAACACTGTTCTTTAATCTTCTTTACATATAAGCTTCAAAATATTATTGTAATATGAGCATTTATTTGTATTATAAACATTCTTGTCTTTTCTCAATAGCTAATACAACATCTAATCTGAAATCGAATTTGATTCCATAAACTTTCAAAGATTTAAATTTGTTTCTATCTTGACAATTTTTTTATAATTATCTGTAAAAACACATTGAAACACTGTTTTTAAAGTAATCGTTATGTCAAAGAAGCTTCGAAATCTTATTTGTAAAAACACACACAAATTTATCAAAAATTCATAAAAACATCATTAGCACTTGAAGCGCTCTTTGAGGTTCATTTTGATTACTGTTTGCTTATGTCGTTTTTGAAGATACATAACAGCTATGATTCTAATACTTGACTTTTTCTAAATTATTTCTATGTATACTGTATCAGAATTTTGTTATTAATATAAGTAATCATAGAAATACCTAAAACACCCAGAAGGGTGAAACCTTCAAAGGAAAAGCGTTCATTTTTGTATTTTCATGCCAGTTTTTGATTTTGTTAGACATGAAAATTATTTGTGAAGCAGATACAGGGGTACACCGTGCTAAAAAATGCCACGCAATAATTCCCGTTAAAGTATATGGTATTTTTGATTCGATGCTCAAAGAAGCTTAGTTAAACTCGTATTTAATTACATCGTTATTACATCTGAAAGAGACTATGTGCATCCTAATTATAAACGCTTATATTTACTATAATTCTGAACAAGAAAAAACTGTTGATAAATAGTTTCTGTTTGTAAATCAAAATATAAATTTATCACATTACGAATAAGCCCCATTACTTTAACTTCAAGATTTTGTTATCAATCTGTTTAACATTTAATAAAAATTGCTTTGAATGATTATCTTCATTTATGCAGCTTGAAAAATTGCCCCAATTGAATGGCAACTCTGGGGAAATATTGTGCTCTAAGTGAGAAATCACACCTAAACTCCGGACACAGCAGGACTACTGATATTTTTTTTATCTGATTGAAACGTACATATTAATATTTTCGTTAAAGAAAATGCCCACATGAATGAGATTGTAAGATTGAAGAATAAAAAATTCCCTTTAATTTTGAGTGGCATTTCTTTGTCAATATTAATCTTTTAAATTGCAAATGGAAATAAAAGTCCCAATGTATAGGGGCAAAAGAAAAATAATGACATAATTCTAAATAGTATTCATGTGAATGTGCTTGCATTCGGCAGAATACAGTACAAGCCAAGAAATATCACTTATTACAATATATCGAACTGACAGACAAGATGCTAAGGAATTATTTTACACTATGAATGGATATTTTAGCCCTATGCCCGCGGGCACCATGGCGCCCGTTGGTCGGTGTAAGTGTGCCCGCTGCTTTTGCCCAACGATAAAAATTTCAGTTTTCCTTTTTCTCATAAAATGCTATGAATTTTTTTTTGGTTTTTCAATATTGCTTATAAGCACGACCAAAATAGAAAACGCCAGGAAAACGACTTCCCCACAGTTATAAGCACTGAGCAAAATATAACGTACCTATTTTTCACTTGCGCCAAGTCTTTCGACAGAGAATATCATAAAATAAAAATATAGATCACGACTTACAGATGAACACCTTGATGATTGCTTGCGAGCAGGAATTTCATCATATTCTCCCAATTATGAAGCACTGACCAGTGAAATGCAATGCCAAAGATCACATTGACTGTATTTTATAATTAATTTTTATACTTCGTATATTTTGCAAGCAATTTAGTAATCATTTTTATTTTACACAAGAGTATTTATACTAATTATTTTAATGCGTTAAATTAATTTTAAAATATATATTTTTCGTGCATTATATGTTATGTGTATGTCAACCAACTATAAATTTATTCTGAAAAAATAAATGGTGCTCGCCACTCGACCGATATTCTAGTACTTACTCTTAGGTACAAAAAGGTTGGGGACCCCTGTTTTAGAGCGTTTGTGCAATTGATACCTTCAATATTTGGATAAATTTCTATAAATCTTAAGTCATCCTAATTACGCATAGCGAGATCATTCAAGTGTTAATTTAAGAGCTACTAATAAGTGTTTTGTCTGTTGTATTAAGAGTACCAGTAATTCCTTCATTATAGTATTAAGAACACCAGTAATTCATTAATTTCTACCTATAAAATAAAAAAACAAGCCCTTTAACATTGCATAGGACATAATAATACTTCTGAGAATTACATGAGAGGCTGGAAATGTTTTTGTTGATGGTTTGCTGTCAGTTAATGTCACGTAGATACATTGCAGTAATTCAGACCTAATGTCTGACTAATGATGAAACTTCCACATTTTAAAACCAGTTGTGTACTAATGCATATTGCTTATATTCGTATCTTTTGTTTATTTCAGTGTGACATGAGCTCCTGCGAAAGAAAAACCTGTAATATAATGTAACACTATATTGTTATATTGTCATAAAGTTAATAAAAAAATAACCAAAAAAGATTTAAATCTCTAACATACACATTGTATTTTTAACAATATTCATAAATTAAAAAAATCATTTACTTTAGAAGGACGTCAATTTCCCATACGGGTCAAACTGACTCCAAACAGCGGTTTCCATAGCAAAGTCCAAAATACGTCTGTTCTTGTGTAAAACGAAACATTATTTTATTGGACGAAACATTATTTTATCGAATTCATGATAATTTAAGTTATAACTCATCTAAACATCTTTCTGCAACAGAAAAATTATTTCATGAAAACATCAAATAAATAAAAAATAATCGGTTCATTAAATTTCGATAAAATCGAAGCATTATCTCATATAAATATCTTTGTACCACAGAAATATCATTATATGTTCAAATGAAGAGTACAAACTTTATGACTTTATTTTCAACATTCATCACAACTGAACCATTAATTCATAAATACATCTTCAAACCACAGAAGCATATTCGCATGAATAAATTGAAATTTAAAACATTATCCATTTACTTTAAATATGCATTAAGTCATGTAAGCATCTTTAAACCTTGGAAGCATTAATATGATAACTAACAAGGTGTAAAAACATTATCATCTTATTTTCAACACTCATCATAATAGAAGCATTAACTCATATAAATATCTTTTTGCCATGGAAGCAACATCGTATTTATAAATTGAACCTCAAAGCAATTTCTCTTTATCTTCAACATGCGTCATAATTGAATTATTAAATAATATAAGCTTGTTTATGACACAGAAACATCGTTTTGTGGACAAATAAACATTATAGAGATTGAGTATTGGAACCCAAAAACAATAACAAAAACGAGAAGCTCCTACAGCACTAATTAAATTTTTGAAAGTCATTTTTGCAACAACATAAGAAGTATTTTTTTAAATCATTAAACTTTTCACCGTTGTCCGAACAATTTCTTAAGTGAAACTAAAAGTTAAAACCCTTACAGCCATGTTTGGTGCACTTATCTGTTAAAGAAATAAACCTATGTAACAATTTTTTATTAAATCAATATACAGATCGAAGCGATAATTAAGTGGCATATTTGAAAGAACTGCAGAAACGTGGAAGTAGCTATAGCTGAAAAGCTAGGAAAGTGTATTTCACATAGAAAAATTGCTTTTAAAATTTTAATAATAGAATATATTTTATTTATTTAAAACAATATATTATGCTAAAGAAATATTCATGTTTCGTTACAAAGAAATGTAAATCAGAAAAAAAATCCTAAATGTACTTAGAGAAAAAAATGTTTTATAAGGCAACAGGAAAACTATTAGACCTAAAAGCAATAACAAAAAGTAAAAGTCTTTTAAAGCATTTATTATAAAAACTTTTTCGAAAAATTTTTGCCCCAACATAAAGGTTTTAACGTAACCAAGTTTTTATGGCACCTTTCCTAAAATTATGTAAAAAGTTTCACATAAAATAATATTTTATACAAATCCTAATATGTATATTTGTGCACTTAAAAGATTAAACTTTTTTTTCAAAATAAAATATAAACTAATAAATGTTATGTATGAAATTTCAAGAATCTTTTTCTTAAATTTAATTAATTAGCCGTGGGACAGTTATTAAATGCCATATTTGCATTATACAATAAAAGTTGTTGGCAAAAAAAAAATACAAAGAAAAAGTTTTTATGCAGAAAAATGCTTTTTTCATGAGTTTAGATTACTAGATTACGTTATATTTTAACCATTTTTCTGGAGAACAACGAAAATCTCACATTCTTTCACAAAATAAATATTATTTTTTGATGGTTTTTATCCTGTTAAAATAAGAGTAAAAACAAAATGAAATACCAAAAAAATATTAAAACAAATTAATTTCTAAAAATGTGTTTCATTATTGTTTGCCATTAATTATTATGTTTTTTTTTCTTTGAAAAGAATTATTGAATTATTCAAAGAATATGAGATAATAAGACGCGCTTATTTTTTAAACAATTCAACATTTTATACAGTGGAAAGTATATTTTTCTGTTTTATATTATAGTGAGTAGATAAAAAACAGCATTCTTTTGTTGTGTTTTAAACTAAATTTAAATTCCGGAAGAGGAGCAAGAAATGAAATATATGAGAATACGGAAAAAATAATAAGTTTTGCAATTTTTATAGATTTTACCCTTGGATGATTAAGAAACATAGGAGCACAAGAGCCTTTAATATTTTTCTTCAAGAAAAAAAAAATTACATTATGATTAGGAGATAGCAACTAATTTCACTTGTTCGTTAAAGCTTTGAAACAGCATTATAAAGAATTATAAATGAAAATTTCTTTGATATGATTCAATAATAGTGGATCAATAATGAATTAAGTTATTAAAATGATGAGCTATTGAAATGAATTATTAAAGTCTCCATCTTGAAGAAGGGTTACTAAAGGACTCCACTTGGTCATTAATGTCTGAAAAAAACTTTGTAAAACAGAGTTTAGAATATAAGCTTTGCTTTGAATTTCGAGCTCTCAAACTGTAGTCCTAATTTTCTAGATAAAGAGTTTTAATGAGCAAGTATACAAACTGCGATACCAGACGCACTCTCATCATGTCATTCCACCCATTCCGCGTGAATCTGGCACATATATTGTTATTTCAGAATCAGTTCAAATTTGATACCTGGCATGGACATTATCGTCGGTATAGATCCAGGTTAGCTGATAAAACGTGACATTGTTTTATGTCAGCAACTGTTCAATACATTTTGCAACATAAAGGTATTAAAGGTATTCCGTATTTTGAGTAAGAATAACCCGCCAAATATGAATTATCTTAAATACCACATTTTATGTTATTTTATAATTTTTTGAATTTCCTAATTAACATAAAGACACGTACGAAGCCATTCAGAATCTAAATAAACTAATTATGTAACAGAGGTGTCGGAAAAACAAAATAAAAAAAAATCACGTTACAATAAAATACGTAATCAACTAATGAGTGTAGGTAAAGTAATAGAGGAAGAAAAGAAAAAAAATATATGTTTTTATAAATTCGATATGCTATACAACGTGTGGAGAAACTTTTCGAACTTAGAGAGTAATATATTAAATATTAACTTTCCATTTAGTTTATGGACAACCAGAAGAGGCTACTGTCATATGTCAGATGGTTGTGCATAAGTGGTCATGGGTCTAATTGCGCATTAGTGGTCAGTGGAATGGTTGTGCATCAGTTTTTGAGTTGAGAGAATTCAATTCGTGAATATAATGTTTCCGTAATAAGTTATGTCGTGTTTTGTTAATGAAAGCATGATTTTGTTACGTTAAGAGAACTTGTTTAACTGTTGTATAAGGAGGATTAAATATGCATTCATTGTCATAAAAATTAGCACATCTAGACAGAGTTAATTATGCATGTGCAAAGGCATGGGCTGCCATGGCACGCCCTACCTTTGCACCTTCTGTAGAAGTCTAATCTGGATTCTTCACCGAAGATGATCGGTTGCAGTTCAATCTTGTCGAGAGTAACGCTACTCCAATCGAAGGAAACATGGGGTGGGGAGAATATATTAAAATGCCTATATTAATTATATAGACTACCAAAATTAAAGTTTATTAAATAAGGACACTCTCCAATTTAAATAATATTATTATTGCAATATATTACTTAAACATAAACCTTTTAGTGATTTGTTCAGGGTGCGTAGCTAAATGTTTCAACAAAGCATAAGCACCTTTAAGTACTTTTCAAGCACTCGAAAATATTTTTAAGCACTATGTACATTAACAAAATGCAAAATTTCTTTCAAGGACTTTACATGATCATGATAAAATAGCTAGTTTCTTACAAGGAACTCTTTTCTTGATTATATTAGCCATTATAAAATGACCAAGAGATTTTTCGGTTCGATATCAGATGGTGGAAAATGAAGCCTGCAATTGAGAATATGCAGCGGAGTTGCACATGAGAGTGTAATAATCTCACCGAACCCAGCTCAGTAGACGCACTTGCGAGTATTTCATCAAACATGTAAAATGATTAGAGCTTTCAATCGCTATGGATTTACGAAACGCCGAAATAGATTGTTTAAAAATTATGAAAACGCTGAATAGAACAATGTGAAGAGCACGCTTTTGCATAATACGTGGCAAAAATCGACATAGTAAAGAAAAAAATCTAATTTTCGAAAAGAGAAAATTAATCACTTTAAAAAAAAAGTGAAAAAAGCACCTTTAAGGGCTTTTAAAAACGAATATCGAAAATAAGCACCATTAAGCACTTTTTGAAAACTCTACGCACCATGGTGATTATCATTATTTAATGAATGGAAACTATTTTTTAAAATATTCTTATGAGCTTTGCAGTCTGTTTAGAAATTCAAGAAGTAAACATTCGTACCTTACTGCAGAAAATAAACGCTCGTCGGATAAATACATCAATATTAAAGCGTACTCTAAAATTTCGAGAATTTTGTCAAGAATCCCTGCATAATGCTTCTCTCATTATGCTCATAACTGAAGTTTAACCTGCTAAAATTATGTCTTAATGAGGTTTGTCTTTTAATGAAGACTCAAGTTTGAAAGAGAAGTCATCTCGTTTAAAATCAGACTAAGATAAACTCATTAAACAATTCTAAGAGCCAAGAGAGTGAAGAAAACTGTTTAATACAAAGCTTTACATCTTATTGAGAGAGTTTACAACCGAATAAAGACAATTCTAAAACCACAAAAGGGATAATAAATGACTATAACTAATATTAGTCAAAACCCTAAATGATGGTAATATATGTGGATGATAAAATATAATATGTGTGTTTTTGGTTCGAGGAAAGAAAATATCACAATTAATTGCAGTTTTCTTCAAAACAGTCATCGAAATATACCAGAACTCCGTACTACTTTTGTTGAAATTATATATTTTTACATTAAACCATTTTTCGAGTGAACTAACTTTGCCAATTGATTGAACTGTTTAGAAGCCCTTTAGATTGATATACAATCATTTTTATTTTTTGACAAAAATAGGATTTGTAAATCAAAATTAAAAGTTAATCAATTAAAAGATCCCTAAGTGTTTGATATTAACAAAAAATTGGAATAATACATTTAAATCAGAATTAGACTTGATTGAAATTATTTCATTGCTTATGGTTGCCGTTAGAATTGCATCATCAAATATGCTTTTTGAATTCTTTTTTTTTCTCTACTTCTAATAAAAAGTGTATCGTCGGAGAAATTTTGCAGTAGTATTACGAAAAGTTAATTTCTGTTATTAATTTTTAACTTTAAAAGATATATTGCTTGATGATATAGTTATGGTAGCCTGCTTAAAAAGGAATAGGGGGCTTTTCCAGTTTTAATCCTCATTCCTCACGCTCCGGTACGTAAGATTTGAAGTAACTGCACATGCGCTCCTTAAATGCGCTTGACCAGAATCAGAGAAAGACGTATACGCCAATAAAAACCTCCGAGAACAAAAGAGAGCGATATTATAAAATCAAGTAAGTTAAAAATCAATGTAAAGTAATCAATGGAAAATAATCATCAAATGAAAAGTAACTAACTACGATTTTTTAATAAGAATTTAAACATTATAAACTAATCGTTTCTAAGGCTGAACGACTTTCTGAAAAATTCGTTCTGACACCAAATCTGTTCAATTACTTCGAAGAATTATGCAACATTCTTCAAATATTATTTTTCAACTTTTCTTTTGTGTTTACTCATCATTTTCGTCCGTCGTCCGTGATATCGAAGCACTACGTGGAATCTTTAATAACTTCAGAACCAGTTTAGCCTGGATTCTGAAATTTGATCATCTAAGAACACTTTTATTCTCCAATATTAAAGTTTAAAAAATTTAATTACTTCGTACTGGAGATATTTTTGAAAAATAAATTAGTTTAGCCTTAGCCTAGCCCTTCGTATTAGTTTAGCCTTAGCGATAATTATAAATTCTACTTTTGATTTTCTTGTTTAAAAGTTTGCAACACGTGCTCTTAATGCTTACTTATTGTTTACAAGCTTTAGTGAGAAACTTGAATAGAATGGCTATGTCACTGAGTTAGTATTCCAATCTGAAACTGAAATTTAATGTGATAACGTGTTTATTTTGTTTAAAGTTAAATTTTTCAAAGCATGATTTTGTAAAATAAAAAAAATGATTTTATTAATAAAATATTTCTACTTATTTTAGTTTTTTTGTAAAAGGAAAAAAAAATAAAAGAAAGGTACTGTTTACTTTTGGAGAATTGTAAAAAAATGGCTCCAAAGGTGATTAACTATGATTATTGACTCCAAAGGTGATTAATTAAATTTGGGTGATTATTGCTGATATTATTACGAGTACTTGTCTTAAAAGGTACCAAATATACTATATAAGTAAGCTAAGACTATAGATTCTATTAAATCTACATAACAGAGAGAGAATTATGACAGAAAAAAATGCTAGGAGGAACAGTTACTGTAAATTTCAAATGAGAACACGTTGGGGATGACATGTAAAACTGGGAAATTTCCCTATCATTATTCAATTCTTAGATTATTTAATTGATTTATTGAATATACCATTAAAATTCTCAAGTTTAAAATAACAACAAAATAAAAAAAAAAACAATAAGAAACACAAGAAACAATAAGAAAACCTAATTTCAAATAATAATATTTATCAATTTTTATTGTTTTGATCTACTTTATAATAATTTTTATTCTTCTGAAGATTCCTTGCTTATTTATTGCCACATATTAATAATTTAAAGAATCACTTTGAAGCTTAACGACAATTTTATAGGGTTATTGATTCCTATTGTTAATGAAATCCTTTGAATAAAAATAAAAATAAAATATAACGAAAACATTTTTTTACAATTGAAAAATTAGAATATCAAATCGTTTTTACCAAGTTCATCTTTTTCAAACTCCTCATTACCTTGTTAATACCACTGTCTATTCTATTTTTTTTCCATTTCAATTATCAATAATCATCACTTTTAGTTTTATTTTTACTTCCTAAAACTTACTCTTTGGTTTGACAGTACTAAAAAGGAGAAAAAAATTCTAAACTATTTTCTGTAATAGCTGATCCCTGTCAATGTCAGCGCATTCTTTGAGAAAATCAGAATCACGTTCGTAAATTACAGGTCATTAAGTTGAAACTATTTCCTATAAGCGTTATAACTACCACTTACGGTTGGCAATCCTTTTCAAACGGTGGATTATTACTTTCTTTAAACTTTCTTTAGAAATTATTTTTTTTATTGCAGAGCTAGCTTTGTATTCGAGAAACCTGCCTTCTCAGCATACTGTGTAAAACTTTGTAAATTATTAAAACATCACCATTAAAGAGTAAGAAAATGAATAACATTAGTTATAATATTCATTTCGTAATTTTTTTTTCATAAATAACTGCTTAAAATGGAATATTCTTTTTATTTTAGGTGCATAAATGATCATAGTTCACACCATGTACACTCAAGTAGGTCTTTATATATGATTCTCCAAAATTAATTTTGTAATTAAATGTTTTATTTTTCAAAAAATGTCCCATTAGTTACAATATTTACATTATTTAACATATTGAAATATCCGAGATTTCATAGCTGATTACTGTTGAAAATAGTATGATTTTGTTAAAGTTTGTCCCATTACTGATTCTTTAAAATTAAAATTAAAAAATATTGTTTCACATTTGTGAAAAACAACCATAGTCACAATATCAATTTTGAAGAATTATTTGTAAATAACTGCTTAAAATAAAACATTTTGTTTTAGTTTCAGATGTATACATAACCGTAGTTTGCATCATACAAACTCAAGCAGTTCCTTATATATGATTCTCCACAGTTAATATCAAAACAAAATTTTTAATTTTTCGTAAGAAAATTTCACATTAATAACAATATTTAAATTAATTTTAATACTAATATTAGAGAATTAGTCACTGATGATCGTTAAAAATAGTATGATTCGGCTATAGTCTGTCACAGTATTAATTCTTTAAAACTTATTTTACGAATAATGTTACAGATTAGTACAAAATTATAACATTTGTTATAATATTAATTTTGGAGATTTATTAATAAACTACCGCTAAAAAATTGTTTCATATATATGCAAAGTCATAGTTTGTCTCTTATATACTCAAGTAGGAATTTTTTCTTTTCACATTGATAATTTATTAAGAACACGTGTTGAAAATCTGTAAATTTATACAAATCACTTTGAAATTGCTTGGTAATCTATTTTCGTTAATTTGAAAAAATACCCTATCATTTTGAAATAGGAATAGTTCAAATTAAATTTTTTTTCTGATCAATATAAATAAAATACGTGATGTAGCAAATTTTAATTCGAACCGTAATAGCAAATAGTCTTTGCGCATATTATACCGCACCTCCGTCGAAATATGATAAAACACTTATTATATGTATGTAGAGGAAATCAAAAACCCATTTGCTTGTTTATAATACAATTACTTCAATTACTTTAATACACGAAGTTCGCATTATAGTTTTAATCAATAATTTCAACTCTGATCTTAATTCAACAAAAATCTGCGTGGCCAATACTTCAAATTGGAAGACCTAGGTAATAACGAACTAATTAATGATTCTTCTACTACTTTTCGATATTTATGACACGAGTTTGTAAGATTTTTTTTAATGTAAAAATTTAAATTAAGGAATCGATTTCTTTACAAAGTATTATCTTTATAAGAAGATAATTAATAGCTACTATTCATATGATGAAATGTAGCATCCCAGGAGTCACCAAAAATAATAGATAGTTTGTGATTCCAGCTATCTGTTAGAAAAGAATTTTTGATACTTATAAGGATAAAAATATAAACTTTGAAGTATATTAAATTATCTTTAAAATACAGTAAAAACATAAAACATTTAAGTGAGATTAAATTTATGTGTAGAAGTAAAAATAACTAAAAATTAAAGTTTATTTATTTTTATAATTCCAAATGATTTAAACTTTTTTACAAAGCATGACTCGATACATGTTATACACAGTTGGAAATTTCTCAAATGGTTAAATAGCAGTTCATTTAAGTGTTATTTTACCACGTTCAACCAAAACAGTCAAATAACTATACCATAGAAATAACCATAAAAATATTGATACGCAAATAAACGTTAACTGATTGTTTTTAATTAGTACAGTTTAACAACCAGAATTCTATCAACGACAAATGGGCCCACTTTATGAAATCATTTTGTTCTAGGAGCATACTGAATACTGGGAACAACTTTGACATAATGAAACTGAGAGGGCTAATCGGTCAATTTTATGGCCAACTGAACAGGGGCTCGATTATAAGCGTTGACACCATAACATTTCGTTCACTCCTTCAGTACATGAAGAGTTTCCAGTGTCTTGCACTCTTCAATCAGTAACCCAGAACTATTAGAATACGAAACTATTCTCCACGCATAAATGGAGCAGAATCCACAGAGCTGAATAGTCTGTTTAAGTTTTATTTTCATGGTTCAGAAACTATGCTAGATGTAAATTGTTACAAAACCGTATAGTTTTGTATTTACGGTTTTTTAACCGTAATAGTTGTAACCGGTTTCAATTCCGTAAAGGTAACAAAGTTCCTAAAGGAATATCAAGTGTTTTGAGGAAAACTCTAAAAAACATTGCAACATCTTTGATTAAACAACAGAATGATGGATACTTGACTTGGGTAAATATTATGATTAATCTGGTGGATAGAATTCTGCCAGTTAATCTACCATAATTTCATAATGAAAATTCTAACAGTGTACAAAAAAGGTAAAAACTAGCTTTAATATCGATAACTTTTGAATTGTGCTTTATTCCAACGAGGAATTTAGAAGAGATCAAAACAGGTGGAAGTCTGATATGATGTCAGGTGAAGATGCTGGTTGAAGCAACACATCCCACCCAAGCTCTTGTAATTTTTGACAGGTCATCAAAGATGTGTGCGGTCTCACGTTGTCATGAAGAAACAATACTCCTTTACGATCGATGAGCTCCGGACGTTTCGGAATCATAGCTATGTTCAAATTTCCTGATTGCCTGCAATACACATCTGAATTGATTGTACCGCTCTTTCGTTGGAACTCAAGAACATCTCACCCTTCACATTCCCCCACGCTGAAAGCGCATCCTTCTTTTAATGAAGTTATGCTTTAGAAGTCGGTAACGGTGATTCATGACTTTCGGACCAAAACGATTTTCTAACTACATTGTTGTAAATAATCCACTTCTCACCATTACTTACCATTCGTTTCAGAAAAAGGTCCTTTTATTCACGTTTCCTGACCACATTCTTTGAGTTCATTGAGTTTGAACCCAAATATGGAGCTCACTTACGTATCCCAGTTTCTTTCATTTTAACATGAACACTATTTTGACTGACCTTCAATGTACTTGTATCAATACCTTTATATTGTTACCGTCAATCTGGGTAGACTTTCATGATCGTAGATAATTTTATCAAAATTACCAGTTCTTTTATCGAAATCATCATCATCGCTGTGAAATGCAATTTTTTCACAAGATGGAAGCGTGAGTTTATTTTTAATTTGATGAAGTAAAACAGTAAAATGTAGCAAAACCGAACAGTCTGCTCTTTCATGTGTAATGTGAAGTTTCATTTTTTTTTGAAGTTTGAATTGTTAGCTATCAGTGACATAACAACTACGATTGCAAATGATTTAAGTATTTCAAAAACTTATCTGTTGCAAACGCGATGAATTCTTAATTTCAAAAACCGCAATGATTGTTTAATAGTATAATATTTATATTGAAGGAAAATTAAAAATAAAACAAAAGCTAAATCGACATATTTTTTGGTTCTAAAGTTTAAATTTAATAAAATTTATGAAATATATCATAATGACATAATATGCCAATACTTGGAAACTGATTTGATTATTTCGTAAAAAATATTTTATTAATAATCTTTATTAATTATCTTGAATAATTATTTATTGCATTGCATTTAAAAATCTGGATTTTAGATCAAGTATTTAAAATTGAGGCAATCCATGTTTAAAATTCACTCTTTACTGAAAATATTGTACGTGCTTTAGCTACGATGTACTTTACAATTTAATTATTTTTTAAGGCTTTCCACATATAAAGAAGTCATGAATTAATAAATATTGAGGGAGTTAACCGACGGTATCCTCATCCGTAAGATACTTTAATTTTAAGAACTTTTTTTTATTTGTGATGCATATTATATATTTTTTCAGAAAAAAAAAGCAAAAATGTGGGATAAAACTGTACGTAGAAGGTAGAAAATAAGAAATCAAAGGAGCTTTCTTTATGAAGATCTTATTTTTACTTCATGACTTGTCAATTAGGAGTAGAAAGTATTTTGTCATGTGCAAAAACTTTCACCTTTTACTTTTTTTTAACATAAATAATAAATATGTCAGAAAAAAGTTTATTTTTCCTTTCCTTTACTAAACGCAAAATGATTTTAATAATTTTTTGTAAGAATCGGAAAAAAATCTGGGCCAAATGCTTAAACGGAAATACAAAGCAAAGCAAAATAGATTTGACTGCACAAAGTGCAAAAGAAACAAGTAAAGAAATAACTAAAAACAGTAAGGAAATAAAAACTGCATTGAAGAATTCTCTTAGTTTGAGAGAGTCGTAAGAGCTAATGGAGAGAGGCAATTTACGGCAGTAAATCGACTTAAGGTTTCTTAAAGAAGACAACTTGGTGTGTCGTAATTCAAAACACTTTAGAGACCGAGAAGGATACAGGCAAAAAATAAATAAATAAAAGTGAAATAAAAAAAATGACTTGACATTTTATGTCTCTAAAAAGTTTCCTTTCAAAAGGTTCGATAGGATGTTTTCAAAAGAAGGGGATAGGGATTTTTATCTGTCTGATTTTATTTATTTCTCATGCAGGCCTTTATTATTAATATATAACGTCATTTTTATACTTTGAGTGTGTTCATGACTTTATTTTATATTTAGCACACTTTGGAAAATTGATGTACCAAAGATATATACAATATTTATGAATTCATTTACAATAAATATAGAATCATTTCCTCTCTAGTGTGACTGCTGTTGTGGAATTGTATAATGTGTAGTAGTATTTAGTATTTTTTATTATTACTATTCACAATTTTTTGGTCACCAAAAGAGAGTTCTTAGCAATTGAATTATTATTATCATGGTTTAAAAAGAAACAATATCAATGCATAGATTATGAATAAGTCAAAATAACGTTTAAAATCAAAAGTAATAAAAACTATTAGTGTTCCTAGTAGATAGTGTTCCTGACTTTATTTCATATATAGTACATTTTGGAAAATTGAGGTTCCAAATCTATACATTATTTATAGATTCATTAACAATAAATATAGAATCATTTCCTCTTCAGTGTGAAAAACACTGTTGTTGTGGAATTGTATAATGTATAGTAAAATTTAGTATTTCTATTACTATTATTCACAATTTTTTGGTCACCAAAAGAGATTTCTTAGCAACTAAATTATTATTATCATGGTTAGGAAAAGAAACAATATCAATGCGTAGATTATGATAAAGTCAAAATAACATTTGAAATCAAAAGTAGTAAAAACTATTAGTGTTCCTAGTAAATAGTGCTCCTGACTTTATTTCATATTCAGTACATTTCAGAAAATTGATGTATCAAATAAATATGCAATATTTATAGATCCATTTACAGTAAATATAAATTCATTTACAATAAATATAGAATCATTTCCTCCTCAGTGTGAAAAAACCCCTTGTTGTCAAATTGTATAATGTATAGTAATATTCAGTATTTTTATTATTAATATTCAAAATTTTTTGGTCAAGGAAAGAGAAGACTTTTCTCTTAAATTATGATTATCATAGTTAGAAAAAGAAACAACTTCAATACATAGATTATGATTAAGTCAAAATAACGTTTAAAATCAAAAGTAGTAAAACCTATTAAAACCTAGATATGTTTTAGTATTACATGGTACATGTGATAAGGAACTATTATCATTAACATAATTATTAGGCTGTTGTGGTGTAAAAAAAGAATTAAAGTTTATGGTGATGAACTAGAATATCATTAAAGAACAATGAGAAAATCATTAAATAAAACTTAGTCAAATTAGCCGTATTAATAGAATTAGATAAAATATAGGATACAATCATCCTAAACAACCCAGCAATTAACTGATTAAATTTACTACCACACGTGGTGGTTAACTTAACAATTTAGTGGTAGTACAAAGCTAAAATGAGTCTCTGGAAAATAAAAATATTAAATTTAGATCTAAGTTAATTAAGCTGAAATAAAAAAGAATCATAATCCTAAGAAAACGACAAAAGAGTTACTTACACAAATTTATTCCATCATAACAATTTGAGGTCACGACTACATTAAAAAATATATATTTTAAATTTTTTTAACAATAATGCAGAAATCAAAAATCAATTATACTCATTGTATTCTGCTATAAATTTTACGGATCAAGATGGATCCTGAAAACTATCACAATTTCATTTCATTGTAACTGAAACATTACTCCACGTTCTTGGAGAGAACAACGGCAGGCCGAAGCCTCCGCTCCTCACCAACTCACATCATCGACTGAGGTATCAAATTACTTCAAAAAGGACGCTTCACTGTCGTTGCCACCATTCTAATACTTCCTTCCCAAAATCTCGATGTAGGTGTCTCTGCCCTCGAGTTGGAATTTGGCTATATCTCCTCTTAGAATCCTGAACCATAGTCATTAGAATCTGAAGTTAGAATCCTGACCCACAGTCACTAGAATCTGAAGTCTTGTCCAAAAACATTATTAGAACAAACCGCCGTGGAGTGTGAAAAGTTCTTATCAATAAAGAGTGTGAAGAATTCAAAGTAGAGCAAACCGTGGAGTGTGAAAAGTTCTTATCAATAAAGAGTGTGAAGAATTCAAAGTCTTATTAGTGCCTCAAAAATTATTGTTACAATGTGTAACAATAATGTATGCCAGGGCTGGTAAAAATAGAGATGATGCACATAAACAAGTTAATCCTCCTATGGTAAAGAATATACAATTAAAAAAGTTAAATATGGAAAATTGACAGTTTGAAAATTAAAGATTAGTTCTTTTTATATCTCTTGCGAAACATAGTTTTTATTGCAGAGGGCTATTTCCTTATCATTATGCAATATTTAAAATTTAACTATCTTTTTTTTTGGAATAGTGTTTTTAGTTGTATTATATAGCTAGCACAATTTACAGAACATATTTTTTTGCTGATTCAATTGGAATTGTAGTTAAGTAGTTTTTTGATAAGATGTTGCTTTTGGTATTATTTAATAATTAGTATTTCATAAAACGACATATAAATATAGTTCCTTAAATCCGAAGTAAAATATTCTGATTTGATTTTTGTCACAGAAAAAGTATATAAACTGCACATATACATATATTATTATATATATTGAGCATATGCAGAAATAGCTATTCAGTTTAAAGCATGTATCACGTAATTATGAGAGCCCCCACTTACAAAAAGAAAAAGAAAAATTTTAAAAGCAAATTTGGATATAAAATAATCTGTGTGACTATGTCTTTTGTGGACCAACTGTAAGTTCAGCACTGGAAAAAGAAGGGTAAAGCGAAAACAACAGAGATGCTGCAACATCAATTTTTGTTAGAAAACAATAATCGATATTGGGCTTAAAAAAGGAAATTATTGATTTATTATGTACTTATAATAGTGTGTCCACTAAGATATACAATCATTTCTCATTAAAAGTATTAAAAGACATAAAACATTTAAATAAACATATATGCAGTTTTATTCAATGATTACAATCTTTAAGATACCATTTCAAATAATTTACATCTATGCTATAAGATTTATAGAGATATATTTATTTTCAATTTTATAACAGTCTATGCACAAAGCAGTTTGAAAACTTCAGGAAACGGTGAAAGATTTGATAAAATGGACCCTAGAGTATAATATTAACATAAATCTAATATTTTTTTCCGGTTATGATTGATTTTTATCTGTAACGTTACACTACGGTAATATTTTATGTGTCCTTCAAGACCTGGATTTAAATTCCATTTAAAGAATTTGGAAAACGAAAATTCCGAATGGATTTTTTTAAGATATATCTATATATGAAAAGGTGAATTGCACAAGGAAAAGCTTTCAGAAATTTAAGCTGGGTTGATCAATACAAAACTGAAAAATAATGTTCTGAATAAACTTAAGAGTAGAAGAAAGTACAATTTTGAAAGAGAGAATTGCAATGTTACGTCAAAGTGAGTTATGAAATATTTCTTAAACGTAAGTAATTAAACGAAAACCACAAAAACTTTCTTGGCAGTTACTGAGTGCGTAAATTTATGTAGTACTGAAAATTGTACGAAATCCCGGCATTGTATAATAAACATGCGTTATAAAGAAATCCCGATATTTCAAGTAAAATATGAAATATATGATTCATTATGTAGTCTACAGTGTATTTCTATAGAAAAAAAACGCTTTTCAGGCAATATATTAAAAAATGGTTATTTTAAGAATAGAATTTAAAAAATATCTACTCTTAAATAATAAAAAAAGTTTTATTAAGGTATGATAAGACTGAGATTACTAAGATGTGATTAAAATAACAAAACAAAAACGTATACAAAACAAAACAAAAAAAATTATGCAAAATTGACTTAGTAATAAGTGAAACGCCAGTGTTAAATACGAGAATTATTAAAAGAAAAATTGACTAAGAAAGATGCATAACTAGTTTTATATTCGCTTTTTGTTCAGGGCAAAAAAAGTAAATGATCAATAAATCAATATTGATCAATACTACGCAATCATTCAAAAAACATATACCAAAATAGTTAATTAAGGAAAAATATATCCGTTTTTAATCATAGTCATTTGTTGTCTTTCTAGAAGGCTTTACATTATTAGATTAAACAGAACACGCTTACCAGTACTTATCACTTAAGGAGGGCTGTAAAAAACATGTTTCTACAGTATCTATAGCAAGTACTTTCGAATCAATATTAGTATACGTAGTACCTATTTAAATGCCAACTAACATAATACCAGTAGTACCTATTATTTATTACCGAAATTAATTAAGCATCTTGGCATTAATATAGCGTTTTTCTCCATCATTCTTCTAGACGAATAATTACATTTTCTCCATTAATTTCGATTTTTAGTTCAATTTTTTTTTCATACCCCTTAGCAATTAAGCATCAATGGTATCAATAACAATAGGGGAATTTTTTATTGTTCCCATACACAAATGAGTACCCTTTCTCCATTAACTTAATTTTCTAATGTATAATAATATAAAACTTACTTTTTTACTACAATGTGTACCTAATACTAAAATAATTTGCTCAAAATTTTTAAAAATGATTAGAAATGTCCCTAATATTTTAAAACCAGTTATCGAACTAATATCTGCACTTTTTACCATGAAGTCCATGAAAAACGTAAAGCTGTTATTGACACCAGTTATGATTAATGAAATAGAGTATAAAATTATACCAGTATTGCCATTATATGTGTACTTAGTACGGACTTTTATGGTAATGCATACCTATTATAACCAAACAGAGGTGTACTATAGTTTCTGAGGTAATAGGTTCTTTAACGCCTTCTAAAACGAATAAAGAGTTATATATAATCATACTAAGCATTCATGCAGTGCAAAAACGTAATTTCTGGGATATTTTTTTCGACGTGGTTTCATACTATTAGATTTACCATAATATGTGCTAGAAATTCAATTAACCAAAATATAAACTCCACAAATGGTATAATTTAATTTGTGATATTCAAAATTACCACATTTTGCCCAAAGCTTAATAGATAATCTCAACTATTTAATTTCTTCGTGTTGACTTTCCATTATTTAAATTTTAATAGAAATTTAAAAGCTTAAGATCAGCGTAAAAAAACATGTGGTTTCCTTTACGTTTAAAAAAAATGAAGTAAGTGACGTCATCGCTATACTTCGCGATATTAGTACAGTTGATTTCACTTGTGATAGCCTAAGATAGGAAATCAACTACCTTATAAGTCATAAAAGCGTGCGATAAATCATATGTTTGATTGATTGAAGCTGTACGCTTCACAATCATATTGTAAAATATTTATCAAACTCTATCGAAATTCTTTCTTTGGGATTTGTAGCGGAAAACCAGCAACCAGATGGACTTTTAACGTAAACAAATACATCCAGTTTATCTACGTATGTTTATATACAAAGATGATTTTTTTTTTGGGGGGGGGGCATTGATTCAGAATTACGGATTTGTATAAATTACATACCTGGGTGCATACGTGCATGTATTCTGGTATTTAGGCATTCGAGGAATGAAAAATATTCTCAGTGAGTTATTTCATCTTTTGTCGGTTATCATTTAGCTTTTTGTGACTTGCCTCAGCAAATTGACAAATATTTAATTTCTGGCCAGAGTTTGGTGCTCCATAAAAATACACAAGTTTAAAAATTATTTCACTCATCAGAGCACTAATATTGATTGGCTAAAAATTTTGGGTAAATTTAATTTTCTTGAATAATATTGATTTAATTAGTTTGTAAAATATTAAACCGGATCAAAAATGCTATTTTTTACAAGCGTTACCCTTTCAATGCACAGTGCGAAAAAGAGCTTTTGCTCTAATGATCGAATCTTCATATTCTAAGACTCAATCCTAATGGTTGGAGGAGGTGGTCTCAAATTTGCTAATTAATTAGTGCAGACGATATTTATTTTATGTTATGAAATAAGGTACATCTGAACATATATCCGTCTTTTTTTCATCGGATTAAAATTTCTGACTTCCAATATTGAAATCCGATATCCAAATATCGAATTTTAAAAATGCGACTTCTTTAAATTTCAGTTTCCTCAATTTCTCTTCAGCACGACAATAGCTACTAAGCTGAACTTTGTAATTAGCACACACGCATGCATATGTATGAGTAACAGTAAAGAAAAAGTATGAATAAATCTATACATCCAAGGTTATGGTGGACTCGAACCCACTAACTCCATGTCTCCATTTGGAAGTGTTATAACAGCCTGATGAAGATTTAAGCTATTAATTTATTTCATCATTGTCTATCGTATTCTTTATAGTTTTAAAATTTTTTATATATTAGCTTATAACTTACATAGAAAAGATAACAACTAACAGACAAAAAAAAACAGTAAGAAAAATTTACTGAAAAAAATAGGTTGAAAGGCACTTTTGTATTATCTCAAATTGTACTAGTTCTGATAAAATTACCAACTCTTTTGATAAAATTACCAAATTTTACCTCTTTTGTTACCAAGCAGGATAGTAAACATAATTATTTCTATTTTTTTGTCAATTTTACCTAATTATCAAAATTATAGTTTTTATTAATATACATTTAGTAAAAATTACAAAACTGAAAAGCAAATTAAATTGAAAAAAAAAATGTGCCTTGCTCTAAGATATCATGATTAAATAACCACATTAACATATTTTATCAGATATTATATTATTAATTTTATACTATATGTTATTATTAATTTTTTTCCAAAACCATTACCACAACACTTAGATAAAAATTACCAAGCTCTTTGGTGTTCCAGGAGAACCCAAAACACGATCAGTTACCATAAAATGGTAGTTTTGACAATACTTTCATCATTAAGGATGCTTATTTTTTCCGTACTGTACAATACGAAAGGACATTGAATTGCCGGTTCAATTTTGCCAATTGGAAATAAATACATTTCAGGAAACTACCCTGCTGAGAACTGAAAGGTTCATTTTACTATTTTTAAAACAAAAAACTAGTGTTATCAATGCATTTTGAGATCAATAGAAAAATTGATTAATATATAAATGCAAACGTTAGACAAAATTTAATTTCATTTTTCTCTTCTTTCAACTACAAGTGTTGTTGAAGCTTTCAAAGGATCCCATATATATATATATGGGAGGATAGAGTCGAAGAAGCATCAGTGTTTGGAGGATTAATGCATACTAGGCAGCGGCACTGAATCTTAAAAAAAATTAATGTAGGGCATACCGAGCTATGTATATTGGGCAGTGATATATTGGCAGCATATGTATATATACATATATATTTTTTTCTCAGTGTTGAGGCCTATAATTCAGCATACTATTTAAGGATTGGAAAAACTTAACAAAATTAACACAATATTAAAACCTAATGTTTTTATTTATCTCAAATATCAAAATCTTCATCCCATTTATGTTTTTAAATTTATTAGAAAAAAAATTTTTTTTAATTGAAGTTAAAGTTTTTTATGCTCTTTAAAATTTGAAACAAAAGAAAAATTCGAAATAATTTCAATTAATTAGTACCATTAGAAGGTATATTTATTTTAATAAAATTTTAAGAAAAATAAATTAGTTACTACATTGACATAATTTAAGAAAATGCCTGATTGCTTCGTGTCCAAATTTTTGAATTTTTTTTAATCTCTAAAAAGCTACTTTCCATTAATTATAAAAAAAAGATTCAAAAATTAATTAAAATTCGAATTACACTTTCTTTTAATTAGCAAGAATATTTTGACACATTGTCAATGCCTTAAAATACATTTTTAAAGGAACTCTTTACGCGCGCATAACAAAAATGCTCTCAAAGAATTAAAAAAATGCTGTAAGAAAAACTACTTGACACCTTATTTAATGAAAGTAGCACGTTCAGTTTTTAATTTTTTTATCGAATTGGGTGTTATTCTATGACAAACTTTCACCCGTGTCTTGTAAGCACATTTTTACTATATTTTTTCCCTTGTCTCTTTCATTGTACTGCTGAATTTTAATTACTACCCCTTTAATAAATAAATGAATATTTTTTACAAGAATTGTCATATTTCATATTAAGTTATGAATTTTTGATAATTACAAAGAGGTACTTGTAACAAAAAATATATTTGCTATACAATAAAACTATAATTTTAACTCGTGCGATGAAATATTTTATTTCATTGCTGTACCGTTGGTGTTGGTTTTTTACGTAAAAATCAGCTCTTGTCTTCAAATTATGTAATATTTTTTTGATGTTAGGCCACACCACAACAAAAAATGGTAGAGAAACATAACTATAAAATAAGTCTTTTATATTTCTCCTTCGAATTAACTGAAATTCAATCTTATAGCTTTTTCATTGATCAAACGGAATTTTAAACTAGGGTTTTTCAAGAAAGCACATGATTCTCACAAAAACTATCTACTGTCCTGTTATCGGAAGAGATCCTCCCCACTGAAAGTCTGGTTTTGTCTGCTGCTACATAAGCGAGAGTAAAACCATTTTTAAAGGGGAAGAATTTAAAAAAAAAAATGAAAAAACCCACTTAATTTGACCAACATAAAATGGTTAACCACGCATCCCTAATGGAAGTAACTTATCTTCGCAGCTGTATTAAACGTCATTACAAAAGTCCTGTGTCATGAGAAGTTCTTGTGGTAGTCGAACAGTTACCTTCTATCTCGAAACCATATCATAAAAAGTAATCCAATTATTAAGCCTTTCTTCATTTAGGTCTCAATTCAATTCAATTAATTTCATAACTTCAAAAAATTCATTTTTGGTAGAAATAAATTGTTCCTGCTCAGTTAACTAACCAGCTTTTATCACAAACATTCTCTTTTAAGCAGAATATTTATTTATTTGCAATTGAGTGCAAAGAACTTGGGGGAGAATTTTACAGTGTTCATAAAAAATATATATTTTCGAAGCTCTTTCACCAAGAAACATATCGAATACACAATTTATTAACTGGGCTTTATTGCTAACACATTGCTAAAAATATTTAAAAATTGTTAATTTGACGAGATTATCTCATGTACATGAAAATTATTGAAATCAGTAAAAAATTATTTTTTTTTGTGCAAGCTTTTATGAACCCACAGGCAATGCAAAACTTTTTTCATATATCAAAAAGGTTAGTTCATGTGCGCTTTTTATTTTTACATAACTCCATCTTCTCTTCAAATTGTAAATTGCACCTTTATCATAATTGTCATAGACAAATATCAATAAAACCGTCATAATTTATTTTTATTTTTTATAATTTATTTTTATATAATATATTTTTATTATTATTTTATCGTCATAATTTATTTTTATTTTATCATGATTTTCTTATTTGATTAAAGGCTTTAAAATAAGAAGTTCTGTGTTTGCGAAGGCACTTTATTTCTACATATAAAGAACATAGCATGTTGCACATTTGCACCATCATGAGTATACTAAACATATTGTATCGAATTCAATTTGCATGAAAACTATACAAACCATGCAAATATCCTTTGTGAGGCAAAAGTGCAACTTGCTTTGATAAAAACTGTATGGTTAAAATAACATAATATGGTGTACGTGTCTCACGGGTGTATGGTCTCATGGAAACACCAAAAATACCGATAATTTTAACAAAAGCAGTTTGATAAAAATTTTGGTAATAACAATAAAATATGTTTTTATATCATGTGATAAGATTTCGTAATTACGGTAAAATTTTATAAATTTTATTTTGATACCTTTGGTCAAAACATAAACCGCATTTACCTGGTTAAATTTGCTTTTCATTTTCGTATCTTTTAGTAAATGTGTAGTAACAAGAACTGTAATTCATGAAACTAGAATTTCCAGTAAACTAGGACTATAAGAAGGAACAAAATAAGAAATAATGGTTTAAATACCATATATTTCGGTTTTATGAAACAAAATAAATTGTTTTAACAAGAAATTTCATTATCATTAAGTATGATGATTGTAACAGAATTCATTTTTTTCTGTGCAATCACCTTTGAAATGTGGGTAGATTTAACAGTTAGGCATTTTTAATTTTTGTCACGGCACTCCACATTTGATCAGTCGTGATATTTGGTCCCATCTTGAATTTTTTGTGGGAACATGTTCCATTGTCCCTTTATGATGTTTGGCTTCCGACCCAGAAGTAAAAGGAGGTTAGATTCAAAAATGCAGCATCTTGAACGAGACATTGTCCAATTTTAATTCAAATACCGATATATTGAAATCTGTGTAGCAAATTTGCAACGGCATAAAATAAAGGATTAGCTCCTACAAACTTTAAATATTTATAAAAAAGCATATTTTTCTATGAAAGAGTCATTTTAGGTGACGGATAAGCCTTTGAATAAACATTAAAGGGCAGAAATACCCTTTGAAACCTTAACACTCAAAACAAAGCTTAACAAAACTCACTAAATTTGTTTCCATTTTTAATCCATATGAAATCTCACAGGATGCATTATGATTGGTTATTTATAATTTGTATAAAATCTTTGACATATCAATAAAAAGTTTTAGTTAAAAAAAAACGAGAAAAAATATTGCCAAAACTACCAGAATATGGTAAGGTTTCCCGCGTTTTTGGCTCTAAGTGAACAACAAGAAACTCGGTAATTTCTATTGAATCGATTTGGTAATCAATTTGGTAAAACTAAAAATAAAATATAGTTTTACATTTTATGTGATAAAATTTGCAATTTTTCATGATACCTTAGAGCACTGATTCTCTACCACTGGGCCGCGGCACTTTTGTGTGCCGCCAAATATTAGAAATGATACAATAAAAATTTTCTTATTATGAATAAAGTTTAAATAAAAGAAAAGCGTATATATATAATATATATATATATATATATATATATATATATATATATATATATATATATATATATATATATATATATATATATATATATATATATATATATATATATATACTTTTTATAATTTTTCCACTCTATAACCGCGTGATCATCTTTGTCGGCGATTGTATTGTCTCTGACAGTCTTAAAATAAAATAGAAGTGTTTAAATTGTATATGACGCACAAATTTAAAAAAATGTTGTAAGAGCTAATCATTAAAGTAAGCTATGCAATTAATAAACAAATTAACAAAGGATAACTAACAAAACAAATATATAGAAAACAAATTAACAAAGGAAAACTAACAAAAATTAAGCTAACAGCTAACTAACAAAAAACTGGTTAACAAGAAGTCACAAAAAATAACAGTTAATAATTATAGAAAACAAGCTGACGATTAATAACTAGCAAAAAAATAAATAACTGTTACTAACTAATAAAAAATTGGTCGAAAGAAATAATTAGTTCCTTTATAAATGCGTTTTCGTAGTACATATTTTATTTTACATTCAAAATTATTATCACAAACTATTTGACGCAGTGTAAAATAGGTAATTAAACAACTTTCAATCTAATTTTTTTCATTGAGTGCCGTCAAATTGCGAAATAGTTAAAAGTGTGCCGCAACAAAAAAAAGATTGAGAATCACTGCCTTAGAGCATAACATAAAGAACCATTTAGCTGGTTAAATTTACTCATCAGTTTTTTATTTTTTTAAAATTTGTGGTAATAAGAATTATAATTTTGGAAACCTAAATATCTGAAAAACTGTTACCAATTGAAGATTTTGATAATCCTTTACTATGTGGAAAATTTACCAAATGGATGGTTTAAATATCGTAAATTTTAGTTCTTCGATTAACCAGAAATGTCACTCCCATAATGTAATGTAATTTTACCATGTACTGTTGTTTTCACCGCGTACGAAATTTAAGACTTACTAAGTAAATTGTTAGTTACATATGACTCCCTGGAGTTCTATGAATGTAAGAATTGATAAAAAAAAAATTCAATTCTTTCGAAAATGCTATTCGCATATATTTGATACAATATATGGTACTTTAATGAAGCTACCTGAGAATAAGATAATAAAGTTAATAAGAAAAATGTGATTTCCTTCTATAATAAAGATAAGTTCTTTTGTTACACATTTTATCAAAAAGTTCCAGTTAGTAATTTTGTTTTTTCCCCTGGAGAAATTGTTAAAGAAAAAAGTACTCTTTTTCAGAGTATTGTATTTATTCTATTTTTTTCCTTCTCACAATGATCATATTTATTGTTATCTATATCTTTTCAAATAGAGTTCGAAATTTCGAAGGTATTTCTATATTACGTGTAATTTACTATTTTTTTAAGTAAAAAGGTATTCTTTTTTTAAAATTGTTGCATTTGAGAAAACTTTTGAACATTCCATTATGCCTGCAGTCAATTTAGATTCTTTGTTCGATTTCATCATCAAAGGAATTTTTTGAAAATGTAATTCAATTAGATTTCTATAGCATTCTCTCTTGAGGGGTAACTGTGAAATATGTTTTCAGATATTTATTTTACTGAATTGCAACATAAATTAAATTACAAAATAAATGGATTAAAAATATAAATACTGAAACTACGATGATCAAAAAATTATTATCGTTTTTAGGTAAGTTTTAACTTTTAAATATAAATATTACAATCTATATCAGATATTCAAAGATGGAGAGGTAAAATTGAATTATTTTTGAATTTGAATTTAAAAGTTGGACTGAACCTCTAAAAGTTAAAGGTATAACGTGACTATCATTTTACACTGACATAACGCTTATTTAAATACATGCTGTGCTACTATGCATTCATGTTTCTGATACATTCAGGCACTGATGTTTTGTGCCATTTAAATAATCATGATATTGCACAGGTTAGAGATAGATAACACTTATCTGTTTTATAAATGAGTGTTAATTCATATCTATATATTTATATATACACTGAGAAGAAAAATATGATTAAAACTGCTAAAATACGGTAAAATGCTCCGTTTTTCTTACTGTATGGGAACATTAGAAAGGTCGGTAATTTTTACTAAATCACTTTAATAATGGTTTCGGTAAAATTGACAATAATTTATAAATTTATGTAAATTGTAAACTAGGGAACAAAATGACACTATTATATATATACTAACAAAAAGAGAGGCAAAAATTTATTTCCCAAAGGTAGAAATATTTCTTTTTCATTTCAAATTTTCACTCTCAAAATTGAGTTGGTTATTAAAACGAGAGTTGTAAACGTTTCGGTTACTAAAGCAGATCCTTTTAGTATAACGAAACTTCATTTTATAAAGTTCAAAAGGAAAACGTATTTCACTTCTTTGGAAAAGTTCTAAAAGTTCTATTTCACGCAGACCAATTAAATTTTTTCACCAACGTTCCAATCAACAGTTTCACGCATATCAATTAATCAATCAATAATCGAGAGCCGTTGTAATATGGATGTTAAAATACGTTGAAAATTTGTGGAAACTCTCTAAGAACATTTGTTTTTTTTGCACAGGGAAAATTAACTTAATATAACATCGTTAAGAGCATGATTTTATTTCTAAGAAATACTATTTCACGTAGAACAAATAAGCAAATTTTATTTTTCATTTCAAAATATGCTTTGGTAGCAAACTAAACAATCAATTTTCGTTTTAAATAAAGTTAAACTTTGATGGCATACATAAATTGTTAGTTGTAACAAGAGATGTAGCTATAAGGTAGTTAAAAAGCAGTTCAATGCTCAGAGAAGTTTCTAAATTTTTTCCTTACAGAAATAAGTCAATTTAATTTTTTTATTTCAAGTTATGATTGGATAATTACCCTAAAAGGTTCGTTATAACGAGAGTTTCATAAGTTTTAAAAACTACAACATTTCATAACGTTGTTAAAAGTTCATCTTATTTCTTAGGAAAAGTTTTAAAAAACTATTTCATGCATACCAAACAATTAAGTTTGATTGCTGTTTAAAATTATGGTTAGGTAACGAACCAAATTATCAAATTTGATCTTTTATATCATATTAAGCTACCAAGGCAAGCCTAAATTGAACGTTTTAATGAGAGTTATTGTAATTAGGCAGTTATAAAGCATTGTAAGGTTGAGAAAAGTCTCTAATACCATTTTTAGGTCTCTAAGTCTCAGGTCTCTAAGAAAAGTCTCTAATACCACTCTGGTATCGTTTATGAGAGACACATAACAGAGCTTATTTTGAAGAAATCTTGGGTATGATTTTTTTCAAAGAAGAAATTTCGTTATACTGAAATATGTGCCGTCTGCTTTTTTTAATTTCTGGCGTTGTGCTGATTTTTTACTGATATCATCCTGATAACTTTATTAACTTACAATGCCTTTTTGTGCTAATTTTTGACTCAAGCCACACCAAGAATTACTCAAGTTATGACATCAGTTGACGGATGCCGGAAATGAAATTTGTGAAAACAACTCTGCATCATGTATCACTGAAAAAAAACCCTATTCTTTTGATTTACGTTTTGTTTCCTACATTCATAAGGTATATAAGTTATGTGTCTCTTATATGACTGGAATATATGATTTTGTAACTTTAACAAGAATTATGCTCAGAGTGCAGTGTCTTTAATTTAAACACAAAGAATTAATTTAAATTTTTATTATTGTTATTTTTAAATGTTAACGAAAGTCTGCAATTAAATTGTGTTCATATTTCTAATGTAAATGGAATGTTCGAAATATATTTCATTATACCAATTCTGCAATCGATATATTTTTATTTCCAAGTCTGCTTAACTTTATCAAAAAAAAAACAAAAATTAGCAGTTAAGTTTTCGAAATCGACTAATTGGTTGGTCATTTTATGTAAGTTAATAAAATTTCTTTAAAGACTGAAAATTGATTTGATCTAAAACTTTTAAGGAGATATTTAAAAACACTCATAGTTCTCGATTCACAACTTGTACAAGCTGGAAACAATTTCAAGTCAAGTCAAAATTTAAAAACTTAATCAATTGATTAATTGTTATAAAATTTGAAAATTATCTTAAATAAAGTTGTTTTAATTTATAACTGCATTACTAAATGTTCATTTTATCTGCGCAGTTCATTTATAAAAAAGTATAACAGCACAAACTAATGCGTTATAACACACGATTTTACAAATATGCTTAATATTTATTTTAATAATTTTATTGAATCGAAAATCTTTAATTCTTAACCCAGCCAATACAGAAATTTTCAGTTAGAACTGAAATTTATTAATACTTTGTTACTATTCATACGTATTTTATCGGATTCAAAACTCAAGACTTACTTTGACCAACTATTAAAAAATTTTATTAAACCCTTAAAAAATCATTTTAATTTACTTTTATGGAGACGCTTTATTTTCAAGAAGACATCAGTGAATATTAAGTAAGTATCTTTGGTATAAGATACAAGAAAATTTTATTCAGGGAATTCTTATATCTGACGGGAAGATGTGAAAGATTGCGCTTGACCGATAAATCACTAGCACGCTGTTCAGTCCCAGTAAATTGTCATGGCTTTTATTGATTATTCATATCAGAATATAAGAGCCATAAATGATAGTTTGGATAACTGTACTAAAGTCATTTGTTTTGATGTTGACAGTGTGGTGTTTACTTTCTCTGTTAATGTGAAAGCTGATCTGAAATTAAATGTGTTCTTCGTTATGCTCATTTCCTACAGTATTTATTTGTAAGTTTATCAAAATTTGTTTGATATGCAGGCATAAACTAACTTTTTGCTGCATCCTGAAGTCATTTTCAGTATTTACCCAAATTACATAAAAATAACGAATTTCATGTGCTGAAAAATAATTTTTTTTAAATATCTTCAAAGATTTCCACGTCTTATTGCTAATATTTAATTCCTTGAATGCATTAGATCAGTGATTTTTAATGTATATGTTACTTCTCTAACACGCACTAAATTATAATTTTAAGCACCAGAACTTCCAATAAATTACCAAATTAAAAGTTTAAAGACCGTATATTTTAGTTTCTAATGAAAATATCATATACCAGAAAGTGTCTTTTGAAAAACATTTCATTACCTTATAGTATGGTAATTTTACCCGAATTTTTGTATCTGTGTTAAGTTGAAGTTATATAAGTTACATAAGTGAGCAAATAAATTAATAAATGGTTGTGAACTAATGTATTTCTGGGGGAATGAATCGCCAAAGTAAATTCTTTATCGTCAAAGTTGAAGTGAGTGAATGAGTGAATGAATCATCAAAGTTGAGTGAATGAATCGTCAAAGTTGAGTGAATGAATCGTCAAAGTTGAAGTTCCAAGATATAAGTGTGCAAAGAAATTAATAAATGATTGTGAACTAATGTATTGCTGAGTGAATGGATCGTCAAAGTTAATTCTTTAGTACATTAGATTTTAAAGTAAAAATTTATAATAGCAGCTATTTATGATATTTATGATTTCATGGTAGGTATTCATGATGATATTATTATTTCATGAATTATGACTATATTATCATTAGTTACATTATTATTTCATCGCATATATGTGCGATTATTATGTAATACGATTGTTGTGATCCTGTGTATTATTGAATGAATGACTCGTTTAAGTGAATTTTTTAGAGTATGCGTAAGATTAGATTTGAAGTAAACGTTTATAATAGCAGCTTATATAGATTATATAGTAGCTTAATTATATAGTTTACATAGTGTGATAAAATAGTAGTACAATCAGTATGCATTTTTTTGAAATCAACTTATTAAGCTTAAAAATTAATGTAGAGTACAAAATCACAAGTGTTTTCCAAATGGAAAATAAAACAATATCAGAAGAGAATAAGCAAAAAAAATTTATTAATATGAAACCAAATTCAATCACTTTTTCAAAAAATATTAGAACATATTTAATAATTTTATTTCAGTATATCGTTGACTAAACTCATACGTAATTAATTAATTAACGAAAAATAAGTGCACTCTTGTTTAATTGGATGTAATTTTTAAATACAACGCCGAGCTAAATTGTTGCAACCTTTTAGAGACAACTGATATCGTTACTTTTATTGCCTAATTAATTAGTTGAGAGATTATATCAGTTACGAATAGCATTCTCTAAAAAGTTGTTTTAAAATATAGAAGTCTTTCCTTAATTGGATTTTTGGCTATAAAAGTGGAGTGTAAACAGATAATAACCTGAGAAACCTCAATTTATGATATTAGCCTTTTAGGTCAATATTAATTATATCAGATAAGCGTGAATTAATTTTCGATTAAGCATATATAAGATAGTAAATTAAAAAATTCGAATCTAAAAATATACATAACATGGTTTATAAAATGAAATATGGGTGATATTTTTAAATCGCACTCTTTGGGCGAAGAAACTATATTTACGGTTTAGAAATAGAAGCATTTTTTTAAATACGTTAAACGATTAACTGTAAATTGAGTAATTAATTTCAATTGTGAATTTAAATAATGAAATTTTCTCAGACGATTAAAAGAGAAAATTTAAAAATCACATTATCGAATTTAACGAATGAAATATTCACTATAGATTTAAACCGCAGTATTTTGAAGAATAAATTTTATTTATTTGTAGTTAAAGAAATAAAAAAAAGTTCTTAAAATATATAATAAAGGCGTAATATAAAAAAAACTATTTGTACTTTACCCAATCATAAATTAAGTAATTAATTTACAATTTTGAATTATGTTTTTTTTTTCACTGATGAAAAAAAATTCTCTTACTGGATTAAAAATTGAAAAAAATAATATTTAAAAACATATATTCCGTAATTTAGTGAATAAAATATTGCCCATGTTTTCAATTCACTGTCTCTTGGACATGAATTTTTCGTATAATTTCGAAACAGAATGAGTTTATAAAAATGTATAATAAATTTCTAGTATTAGGAAAGCTCATTAGTATTTATGCAGTTGTGGGCTTTTCTTTATAATAAGGGGCATACCTTCTGAAATGCTTACAACTTACTTGTATTTTCAGAAAAAGTGCAACTCTGAACCATAATATTGGTAACTTCAAATCTATAATCTTTATAGCTTTCTGTAAACTCAGCAGTATGTTAAATTTGATTATTTTTATAAACCGATTGAATCATATTACTGTATGAAAAGATTAAACAAAATAATTTTGCATGATAATGTAATTCAACTTTGCATCGCGTAAAAGTTCAACAATTTTAAACTATTATGGATCAACATTGTTCGAAATTTTTATAAGGAAACTGCTTAATATTTAGGAAAGTTGCAGGCTTTTCTATATATAATGAGGTTCATACTTTTTGAAATGTTTACTTACTTATTAGTATTTCAGAAAGAGCGCCATAATATAGGCAACTTGACTATACTCTGAGCCATAATATAGGTAACTTGAAATCTATCATCTTTATAGCTGTAAACTCAGTGCGGTGTTAAATTTGAGAATTTTTACAAACAGATCGAAGCATATGACTGCGTAAAAAGGTTAAATAATTCTGCACGATAATATAATTCAACTTTGTGCCGGGTTAAAGTTCAGCAATTTTAAACCATATAAAGGATCAACGTGTTTTGAAATTTAACAATGCGAAAGTCTAAATATTTTCTATTAACACATACGTTACGTATTTACAGTTTTAGATAATTATTTACATTTTCTGATTAATTTGTGAGTTATATACTCTCATTGAAAAAATCTGGTTAACGAAAAACTACATTATGAGTAACTTACTAAAACACTATCATGATAACTTGCTGAAAGCATAAAAAAGATGTTATATTAAACCATTTTTTTGTTCATTTTGATCTGTATAACTGCATTACAAATTTCAAGAATCATTACTTTCCCAGTTAATATGATTTTCCTTGGCACATAATATATTTGCATCTAATTTTAGTCATAAAAATTTCTCAAAGAGAAATAAATTTACATACATATGAAAAAGAACTTAGTCTATCTATAAAAGAGCTTCGTAGGAAGGTGTGCTTTAAATTCCAAGTATCTGCAACTTTAGATTTGAGGAATAATTCACCCAAAATTAGTTAAAATGTTAAAACATCAAGAAATGTGTTTAAAGTAAAAATTCGTATGCGTCTAGAATAAATATTTCTATTATTCATAATATATTAAGAGCATCTACAAAAATTTTAAACAATTTAATTTGTAAAAAAATCTTATTTTTAGCAATTTCATTAAAGTTTTAGATTTTTAGGCTGCATATCACCGTACCCTGTTTCAATTAATTTACTGTTGTTAGATTCAAGATGCATAAACTCTTTTAAATATTATAATTTGTAAAAAATTTTATTATTTATGATGATCATATTTTTATTAAAAAAGTAATGCACATTTTCAAGTAAGTCAAGTAAAATCAGATATTCTACAAAACTACTCTTTCAAATATCTTTTGAAACATATTGCAACTCTCTAATTATTTACGATGATTTTGTCAGATTTGGAAATGAACTTGACGTATAAATGGATTGCTCATAATTATGCTTTCAAGGAAATAAACCACCTGCGATTAGAGGAACCCGAGAGTTGCTGTTAAATTAAATCTAAATTCCCTAAAATATGTCATTTAGTTTAATAGATGACATGTTAAGCTTCATTTAAATCATGTTAGCAGTGGCATCTGTTGAATAAATGTAATATTATTGAAGCGTTCACAAAAAATCTCAGTACCTGGAAAATTATTATCAGTGTTTAAGTCATAAATAGTTATATTGTAGACTATAAACGATGGTTAGAAGACAAATTTAGCAAAACATCATTATTATTTATGATTTCTTACCATTAATCATTGTTTATCCTAATTTCTAATGTATTCAAAATATAGAATTTTCCTGTATAAAGCCAACTGTTCTTTTACTACTAATTTTATTATGCTTTGATTTTTACTAAGTATTTAATGTAAGTTTAAAATGAAAATAAATATGACTTATACATTTTAGATAATTCCTAACAACTTACTAAATGTATATATGTTTTTATTTAATTAATCTTCAAGTTAATTATATTGGTGTTGTTTTTAGTTTTATGTCCTACTTTACTGACAGCAATACCTAAATTAAAGACTTGAGCCAGTGAGTTTTTCAGACAGTAAAGTTCTCTACGAGGACTGTTGGACTCATTGTATAACTGACCGCGCTGTAAGCCAATGCATTTTGTGATATGGACAGACTGGTTTGGGTCAAATTAAATAAATTCTTAAAAAGACATACCACGGGAGAAACTTTCCATTGCAAATTATCTTTCATCCTCATAAGTAATAAAAAAATTTTATGTACCTAGAAAAATGGTGTTCAGGGAAACATAGAATAAGTTTAAAAAATTTAGATATTGGAAAGAAATATTCAAAATATAAAATTAAAACAGATTATCTAAGGATAACTTAAGATTACGCATTGGGGAAGTTCTCTCTAATAATTTGTATGCATTTTGATATTTAGAAATTTTTTGCATCAATTGAGACCTTAAGGCTTTGTCTAGATTTGTCTGCACTCACCTTTTCGATACATTAAATTTTAAAATAGTTATGGAAATGTAACAGAATTCGCAATAAAAAATTTCTCCCGGGTTATAGCATCCTCTTGAACTATATCCATGCTAATTTTTGATAATGCTCTAAATCTTTGGCTGAAATTAGAAATAAGTTTACTTAATCCATTAATAGTAGTGTTAAAAATAAATAATAAGTTTTAACTAATCAATATTACTGAAAGGCGATGATTTTTTTTCTAACTTTTATGAATCTGTCTAGATTTGCCTGCACTCACCTTTTCGATACATTAAATTTCAAAATAGTTATGGAAATGTAACAGAATTCGCAATAAAAAATTTCTCCCGGGTTATAGCATCCTCTTGAACTATATCCATGCTAATTTTTGATAATGCTCTAAATCTTTGGCTGAAATTAGAAATAAGTTTATTTAATCCATTAATAGTAGTGTTAAAAATAAATAATAAGTTTTAACTAATCAATATTACTGAAAGGCAATGATTTTTTTTCTAACTTTTATGAATCTGTCTAGATTTGCCTGCACTCACCTTTTCGATACATTAAATTTTAAAATAGTTATGGAAATGTAACAGAATTCGCAATAAAAAATTTCTCCCGGGTTACAGCATCCTCTTGAACTATATCCATGCTAATTTTTGATAATGCTCTAAATCTTTGGCTGAAATTAGAAATAAGTTTATTTAATCCATTAATAGTAGTGTTAAAAATAAATAATAAGTTTTAACTAATCAATATTACTGAAAGGCAATGATTTTTTTTCTAACTTTTATGAATCTGTTTATTAACCGAGAATCGAATCTTCCTAAGCTTGTAGGCTTATTGGAAAAATGCTAAATATTTCATATCGAGCTAAAATATTTTAATATTTTGTGCAAAAAAGTGTGCGTACAATTTGCATCTAATTACAATTTCATTCTCTAAATTTCTCATTTCTAATTATCTAATTTACATCTATTGTTTACACGTTCTAGAATTAGAACATCTAGTACAAGAGAAACGTATTTTAGTACAATACAGGTATTCAAATGCAGCATTTCATGAAATATTTTTATAGAAATGCTCGACCATTTCTAACTTAAATATTAATGTTTTTTTAAATTATATGTTTTTTTCAGAAAATTAATACGCAAACTTGAGTTTTGAATTTAGGTGATAGTGTGAAACATATATATTTGATTTTAACTATTATTTATTTTAATTATTGATTTATTGATATTATTGATTTCAATTAATGATTTATTGATATTATTGATTTAAATTATTGATAATATTGATTTTAATTATTGATAATATTGATTTTAATTATTGCTATTATTGATTTTAATTATTGCTATTATTGATTTTAATTATTGCTACTATTGATTTTAATTATTGCTACTATTAATTTTAATTGTTGATACTATTGATTTTAACTATTAAATTAAAAAAAAGTAATAATGCAAGGAACTAAAAAAATCCATATTTTCTGTGTTACTCTGTAATTATTTTTTTTGTTTCTTATGTTATTATTTTTTTGTTAATAACAGAAAATAGAGTGTCCTCTACTTTTCTCTTTGAGGATAAATTTTCATTAATAATTTGAAATTGAATAAAAAAGCTCGATGTTTTAGTTCCTAAAAATATTCCATTCCGTAAAATGTATATTAACAATTCAAAGAAATTAACTATCAATCGTCAGAACACCGAAACCGACAAGCTTCATTGAATTGCACACTTTTTCAGCCTAACTACATTGTCATAAAATTGCGGATCAAATTATGGTAAAATTTACCGACCCTCATGGTGCCGGTACTTTTTACAGTAAAATACATTTTTTACCAGAAACATGTTATGGAATAAAATCAGTATTGAAAAAATCGAAATTTTTACAGCTTTGTTATTACTATAAAAATCGCAATTTCCACTCTAATTACCTTGAAATCACTAAATCGCTCCAAAATCACGCAATCAATTGACGTAAAAAGTTACGGTATAACTTTTATGGTAAAAATGTATTTTGCAGAAAAATGAAATTATGCCTTCCTGAAATGTAATTAATCGTATCTTGATAGTTTTTGTCATTTCCTCAGTTAAAAAAATTTTTTCGACCCCCAATGCGTACATTTGATAAGGATACTAAAAGTACGTAATGAAAGCATCCTTTAAGGAACCTCTTATATCAGAAGTTTATTCTAAAACTAAACATAATCTATTCATTTTATTATTTAATGCGAAATAAAGGTTATTTTTAATGCACAGTAAGGATATTTGATTTTGTATAATTTTTAAAGTGAATGATAGATAAGTTGCTTATTAATATAGTACCTGCCATCAAACTAAACATATATCTGCTAAACCTCTATTCTTGCATACCATTAACAATTAGAGAATTTAATTACCTGTGGTTGAAATGACAGGTGCCAACATGAGAGAGAGAGAGGGAATTCGTTCCATTTCTAACCTAAACCCCAACAGAATACCATTTACTAAGTCTTGACATTCTCTTGACATGGATCATATTAAGACAAGTACTGGAAAATGACAAATGGTCATATTCATGATGGCTAAAATATAGGCTTTATCTATGAACAAAGCTATATTTTTAACAAATTACACTGATGATAAATGAATTATAAGGAAGAAAAATAAATGAATGGTGTAAATTAAAATGCTATTTTGACTGAATTATGTTATCGTAGTAAAAAAGGGCTTGTGGTGTTTTGTTTTCGGATAAACTTTGAATTAATTAAATTACATTAATGTTTTTTCTATATTGTAAATGTAATTTAAAGAATGGATATTATATTTTTTATTAGAGAAAATTTTTTTTTAGTTATAATTATTGCTGAACATTAGAAATAGAAAAGAATAATACAGAACTCAATACAAATGTTGCTTATTTTAGGAAAGTTTCAATCACTGAAAAAAAGTTGAGTTAAATGTTCTTATTTTTTAACGCATTAATAGTGATATAAGTGGTTATATTTTAAAACCAATATATAATAATATTTTTTAAACCATATAACCAATAAATATTTTTTCAACCATATTCAACTACAACAGTCATCAAAGCAGTAACCATTAAAAATATGATATTTTTGATTGTTAACTGTAAGTAAAATTGGTATTGAGTGTTTTGCCATATACATTCAAACAACCAGATTTTATCCCAACAAATAGACACAGCTTTTTGATTAACATAATTCAATGCTGGTTGGTACATATTATAGCCAAGATTGCTAATCTGCCACTGTCAATACCTGAACGGGGATTTGAATCCTAGCATTGGCACCAAACTATTTTCTCCATTCTTGCATTTCATGTAGGGTTTCTTGTGTTTTGCACTTCCCAGTTTGT